>NC_044197.1:3337819-3611768 GCF_900880675.1 Sparus aurata | reverse complement strand
TGTAAAGCCAGTATACTGGAAAACAGCTTTCACTTATTCTACAGTGAGGATAAAAGTAAAGGATCAGACGGTAAGACATGACTCTTTCAAACACGAGTCAACGAACAGAAAGAAAAACAAAGACGGAACCAACTGTCACTGTTTCTTCCTGTTTATTGCTGCACTAATCAATCTTCTTACATGAACGAAAGGTCAAATGAAGTCAAGATGATCGCAGACTTTGCAGTTCTCCTCACCATAACACAACGTTTTAGCATCTTAAAGCTCGTTTTGTTCTTACAGTTCACATTCGGACAAATACAACTCCCCTGAACACGACCGGACCCACACCAAGCGTCGCACAGACACTGTTAGCAACTAGCTGGTAAACACAGAGCAGCATTTAGGAGCCGGACAGCCAGAAACGCGTCTGCTGGAGGTGTAAATAACACATTTGCAAACACATTTTGCGTACGAGCTTCAAAAATGACACTTTGTCTCATTCTAGCTGCCACACGGGCGTCCGAGGCTTCAGACGGAGGCTCTGATGTCACGGCTGCAGGATATTTACAAAAAATCTGCGATATAGATTGTGATTTGAAAATGCACCTCAATTCTCAGCAGATAATTTGAACGGATCTATTTAGAAAAGAATTGATCTGGACTAAGTGGGGTGTTTTTTTGTCAAGCAACCAAAGTAGACCCTGCTTTGTTTGATGAATTGATGGATGAATGTTCGCCGTGCGTGCCGAGGCTGCACGTCACTCACAAGCAACAAACGAATAACTGATGACTTTTTGATTGATTGTTCTCATCGCACGCAGCGATCCATCGTCAAGAGAAATTAAATACATTTTTAATGAATTAAATTAATGTTTGGATGCGTTTCTCTATTAATATTTGATGCTGTAGTTTTAAGGGAAGCTGTTAAATTAATAATCATTACTAGGAAGGTTTTTTTTTTTTACACTGAAATATTGAAGTCAAGCTTTCAGCTCTCAAGCCGTCTGTGGTCTTGTAAACTCCTTTGAATTGTTCCTGCTCTCGTTGTGAGGAGCTCCGGATCAGATTAATGCCACACATCATTTCTTTACAGTCTTCAGGGCTGATCGGGTTCAGAACCGGTGGATTAGGAACCACTGCAGCCGTTATTTGATGTCTTGCCAACGTACCTTTTCCTTAACTAAATCCATATCTTTCATGTAATAGATGTGAATATTATGAGGCGTTCATCAGATAAGATTAATCAGGCAGATGTTGGTGGGACCCTTTAGTTTCCTTCATTCACCTCGTCTGAATTACTCTGCAGGAGACCAAACACTTAAACTGGTTCTGGTTCAGGTTCAGACCACTTTATTTATCCCAAATGGGCAAATTAGTTGTAGCTTTCCAGACATCAAACATGAAAAAAAAATTAAATCATTACAACGATCATTCAGTCAGTCAGAAAACAATTTAAGAGGCACATTGGGTACGTCATCAATAAATGAATGAGTAAATAACTAAATAGGTTAAATTCTTCTAAAATGAGTGGGGTCTGAGTTTAGGAGTTTGATGGCAGATGGAATAAAAGACTTTGCAAATCGATTAGTATTAGATAGCGTCGACCAGAGGGCAACAATAAAAACTCGGTCGACATAATGTCCCAGATAGACATAGACATTGTTTTTCCCAGATACAGCCCAAGTTCCTCTGCTGAATGCCAATAATCTTGGAACATACTTTGACAGTGGTATTTAAGCTGTTCTTCTCCTTCACAGACAACCCGTTGAACCAGCAGATGAAGGAAAAAGTAAAAAGGCTTTCAATAAAAGAATGATAAAAGATGCACAAAATAGTATCGCAGACATTAAAAGAACTTAGCTTTGGCATTAAGTGGATTCTGTAACTGGCAACTGTAATTCATCATTCTGACGGACATACTGGTTGCACAGTGTGATGGCTGCAGACAGACGTCACCATCAGTGTATGGATTGGTTCCCTGTAAGCTTCACTTTCACATGCTTGATTTTCCTGGAAATCACAGGAAGGGAAGCGTGGCTACAGCCAAACCAGGAAGAGGAGTTGTTCTCCCTGGTCACAATGGAAAAGATGGAGGAGGCGAAGAAGGTGAAGAGGGAGAGTGATAGAAACAGAGTTAAAACAGGAGTGAAGGGACGAGCGTTCACTCCGGTGGTTCGTAAACGTCTGTTTCCTCCTCTGTGTTTCCACCGAGATCTAAGATGGTTCAAAACCGCCCTTCTCTCACATATCAGGAAGTGAAAAACCCGCCTCCTTATCAGTACAAACGAGTGTTTTACTCTGCCTTCTCGTACTGCCCGTGGTAGCTGCAGTATTTGAGGCGGCGGCGCCGACGGTAACGCCACGAGAAAACACGAGGAGGACGGAGGGGAAGCTGCGTCTCTCTGTTTCTGCAAATCGGGTGTTATAGTCACTTAAAGGCAAACAGCCAATTCTACACTGTCGTTCGTGATATTCCCAGTTATGGTCGCTGTGATTATGTTGATTTCTGGCACAACTGCAAAGCCTCCGTACTCATTTCAACAAAAACAACAACAACAAGAAAAAAAAACTGCTGTTGAGGCAGGAGCTCAGTCACAGCCAGCACCGCGGCCGCTGCCAGGACTAATATTTACAGACACGAGACACGCAACGAGCTGGTTTCTGGAAGATATCTTTCCCTGCTTCAACGGGCCCGAGCTTTAATAACAGATGGTCCCATCGGCAGAACTTCTCTCTAAACACACTCTCTCTCTCTCTCTTTCTCTGTGTGTGTGTGTGTGTGTGTGTTCCTTGATTTAACTGACATGGAATAAAATCAAAGAAAAAAAAAAAAAATTCTTCCTCCCAGAGACGAGCAATTATGAACATACATAATTGGCGACGCTTTAATTGGATAAACACAGAGTCAAACCTCTGTTGTGTGCGAGTGAGTGTAACAACAGCGGAGGAGGAAATACAGACGGACGCGAACGCGTCTAACCCGTCAAACAGCTGCTTTGATTCCACGATCGTCATCGTCGTCTTCAGGTAATCAGAATGTCAAGAGAACAAACCTTTAACTAGAAGGGAGCGAGGAGGCATCTGTGTTTTTCTTTTTTCTTTTTTTTTCGCTTGTATCCTCGTCTCACTGAGCACACAGCCAGGAGAAGAAATAATAAATAAAAAGTCATCTCCTCCATTCAGACTGGGCTCATGTGCCGGAGGACGAGTTGAGGATGTGCCAGAGAGTGACTTTGCTTCAGCTTGCGCTTTTTATCTGCTCGAGGCCTTGTTAGATCGCAGAGCGTGACATATTGGAGAGATGTGAACGAGAACCCTCAGACATGGTGCTAATTAATTCACACTTTGGCGACCATAAAGGCTCGTCCTCCCCGTCCCCCCCCCACAGCACCACCATCACCACCTCCTCCAACCCCTCCCGCCTGCTGTCTCTGCATGGCATTGCATGACATATGTGGCCCGGAAGATTGATACCGCAAATGGCGGCACTCAGCCACGCTCGTTACAGCGGCAGATGGTCGTATCTGTGAGTGCGTGGACGTGCTTCACGAGGGGTCAGACGCCGGCACAGACGGCAGACTGACAGATGTTGTACAGTATAGCTGGTGTTTAATACGGAGCACATCTGTATGTCAGCGCAGTGACTGATGCTGAGGTTTGCTCTTTACTTCAGCGTGCGACACAAAACCTTTTCTTCTTGCTTCATGAGCATTTAAAAGGTTGAGGGGCTCCTTCCACTGAATTTGCAAAAAAAAAAAAAAAGCCTCGGGTGATTTCTGAGGGTCATTTTTCACTTTTGAAAATGTTTGCGTCTGAAGAGCAAGTGTGAAACACAGAAGTGTGTTAAAAGGGAAAAGGTTGGTGAGAAGAAGAAGAAGATGAAACACCCAACAAATGTTTTATTACGAGTGCAGCAGACAAAAAGGAGGCTCAGTGGTTAATCTGTGAATCAGGAGGACAGGGACACAGAGGAGGTGCTGGTCATAATGTAACCCTGATGTATGCAAGTAGACTTTCAGCCTGGTGTCCAGTTTTTATAACACGTCCACATTTAGATGTATGGGCTTGAAACTAAACGATGCTGCTAAGCTAACAGAGAACGAGTGACCCGACGCCACAGTTTCACTGCAGACGTGCACATTTTAAGATTCAGGCCTAACAAGAGCGTAACAGGCTAAATTACTACTTGCCAGTGCTGAACTAAGTTGCTCCAGCTGGGACACTGCTGTCAAAAGCCAAAAAACTCCAAAATCCCAATTTGACCAAGAAACCCTGATCTGTTCAATCTTATTTTACCTCGTCTTCCATCACTCTTTGCCGTCAGCTGGGTTCTTTTTCTTTCACAGTGTGAAGTTTCCACAGTCGTTCCACCGTTAGCTGGGGATAGCGACCGGGGAAAACGGTGCCTCTTCCTGTTTTGCTGCCTTGGTGCCATAATGCAACCAATCGCTTTTCTCAAGTCCAGCAGCCGACCGACGCAATTGTGAAAATGAGGCTCACATGGAAGCAGTCTGTTGCCATTATACTGCAAGCTAAAAACTGACTGTCTACTGACAGTTCAAGTGGCAAATCAAGTTTATTTTACATTATTGATATAACGTGTTTATGGATACAGATTTGTAATATCTTGTCTCTGATTTTTATGTTGAAATAAACGCAGAGAATGAACTCAGTCGGTCACTGTCAAGAAAAACAGCTTCGGCTGGTGGGAATTTAGTGCAGCCTGTAACTTAGAAATGAGATTTTATCCCCAAAAAAAGCCAATTTCAAGCCCTGCTGACGACTCGAGGCGCTGCAGCAAGTTAACAGTAAAACTCCAAAGGTCACGAGTGGTGAGACAGAGGAAAAGGGGGCGAGCTGTTACTTAACCAGCTGCTAATTATTATGTAACAAACAAACATACGCACAAAGTCATTCAGAGTTATTTATTTGCTAATTGTTTGAAATGAAATGTCTCACATCGACCGTTGTGAGTGAAACAGTTGGCATGAGTCGTTTATACGCTCTGTGTCGCTGAACTGCAGCGATGATGAAATGTTAAAATGTTTTGATGCTTTGTTGCCTTGTTTTCTCTTGTAAAATTCAAATTTGACCTTTTTTTCGTTGACCTTAAGGTGGTAGGAACACACACACACACACGCACACACACACGCACTGACATTTGCAGTGTGCAGATCACGTTCCTCCTGGTGTTTTGTGTCTGTACTTTGCGGGGAAACTGGATGTTCATAGTTTCCATCCAGGTGCTGAATCGCCGCCGTGCCCTTCAGTAAGTCACTCAACCTTGATTCTCAGCGCTCAGCCTTCCAGGTCAAGTGGTTCCATATTGCTGTGTTTGTATAAAAGCTCGTCTCACCGGGGGTTTGGACGTGTGTGTGTGTGTGTGTCAGCAAAACAAAAGCCGGGCTTTTTTTTTTTTTTTTTTTTCCTGAATAAATCAACCCACGCAGAGTCCTTACACGTCCTCACGTTACACCGTTCAAACAACTACACCTGTTTTGTTTTTTTTTCTTATAGACATCACAAAAGATCGACTGAAACAGAGGAAAAGTATAATATCTGGACAGAGTGCAGAGTATGCGCAGCGCCTAGAGCAAAGTATGAATATTCATGTCGCGTATATGTCTGCCGCTGCTATGAAGTGTGTCGGGGAGGATTTCTGTAATACCTGGAGGTCAGGAATCACTTGACCTGAAGGGAGAACAAGAGGAGGAGGAGGAGGAGGAGGAGGAGGAGGAAGGGTGGGTGCTGGAAGTAGGAAACAAGGAAAAAAAAAGGGCTTGAGAGAAAGGAGATGAAAGAAGGAAGAGGAAGAGGAGACGCGGATGAGGAAGAAGAAGAGTGGAAGTTGGGGTAAAAGTAGGAAAAGATGAAGAGGAAACGCAGGAGGAAGAACAGTGGAATAAGCAAAGGTGAGAGAGAAGAAAAGGTGGAAACACATCAGAGAGAAGGAAGAGGAGAGGAGAGCGCCATTAAAAGAATCAAATGTTCTTTGTGCTCCCAGGAAACATATGGTGCCGCCGCTAACTCAAAGAGCGGCGCGGAGTCAATTGAAGTGTGCATTGCGAATAAGGAAGCGAGGAATACAGCAGGTTTTTGGGAGACTGTCCCAGATTTGAAGTGATGAGAACACAGACAGAAAACAAAATCCTCCTCGCGTCCCTGGTGGATCATTTGCTCTACATAACGCTTTCGCATTAACGCTTGTCGATGCTAACGCGCGCACCGACTGCGAAACGCCACCGACTTATTGTACCATAAGTGGCAACAAAGCTGACAAGTTATGCGCGACTAAAACAAAATGTGTCACGCCACGAAAAGTTCAAGATGAGCAATACGCGACAAATGTGATGCGAGCATTTAGCCAGATGAAGAGTTCATGACTGCGCACATTGTTTGGTTGTATTAAAGGCACCTGTCGTCCAATCAGACTCGAATTAAAGCCAATTTAGGAGACAAACTCAACAACAAAGGAAATTAATTTGATCAAAGATGGAGAATAAACGCACATAATGATCACATTGAATTGTTGTTTGTTGTTGGAAAGAATTGTTCTTTCCAACATAAATGAAATATGCTTGAAGAAAATTAGACTTTAGTTTACCGTAACTGTAGATTGATGTTGATCTGTAAAACACTCCGCCTCCATTACAAATCATTTTTTACCTGTTTGATATCCACATTGGAGGGATATATATCAATAAAGGTGTTTTAGTACTCCCCGCTATGAATATCAGCATTGGCAACCAAGAGACCTGGCAAACATTAAGGGCTCTATCTTAACGATCTGAAACGCAAGTATCAAACGCAAAACGCAAGTAGCTTTGTGGGCGGATCTCAGGCGCTGTTGCTATTATGCCGGCGGGATACATGACTCTTGCGCCCGACGCAAATCTAAAATGGGTTGGTCTGAAGTAGCTACATTAGTCATAGGTGTGGTTTGGGCGTAACGTGCAATAAACCAATCAGAGCGTCATCTCACATTCCCTTTAAAAGCAGGCGCGCTTGTTCCACGGCGGATTGCTATTATAATGGCGAATTTGCCAGGCGCACGCCAGGAGCGGTTCACAGCCGAGGAGACCGACGTTCTCGTCAGGGCAGTAAAAGACCGAGAAGTGGCCTTGTATGGGGATAAGAGAAATCCATCCAAATTATCTTTGGTTAAACGGGCGTGGGAGGAAATTGCCACAATTGTTTCTAAGGCTGGCATCCCCAGGACATCGCACCTGAAGCAAAGTGTATGCACGTTAAGCACACACTACATTATGGCCAAGCATGCGCCCTTAAAATAGCATCTGAATAAGCGCCACTGACTTTAGACTAGGTTTTTCCTGGTCTGTTGCGGAAGTGTTTTCTGAAACGGCAAAATAGCACCAGTGAACGTTTGCACCGGAACACGCCTCCTCTTTTCGCTGAACCGCCCCGGGAGCGCAAAGTCATTCCCTAATTTAAGGACGTGCGTCTGCGGAGGGAAAATTCCAATGTGCTCCGAATGCAAAATGGGAATTACACAAGCACCAGTGTACAAAGTCAATTGCGCTTAGTTCAAGATAGAGCCCTTAATGTCAATTGATTATCTGAGTTATAATTAATCTTAAACATGCACTAACTTTTCTCTGGCCACTTGAAGTTGGGTTAAGTTTGGCAGATTATCACCTTTCAAGTTGTTTTGTGTAGTGATCAGGTAAAAGACGCCGGGCAACGCTCATCTGAAGGCATTTCACTCCTTCCAGCTCTGTTTTGGTCTCCACCAGCTCTTTAAGCTGCCAAACACTCAGCCGTGTTCACCAGCTGCTCACATGCTCTGACGTTACGATGTAACCGAGCTTATCTTTCTGAAAACAGCGACACGATAACCAAAACTGTAAAGTTACGCACCGCAAAAAAAAAAACAAAACAAAGAGCTGAAAAACACTCCGACGGTTCTTCTCTGAGTTCTCCTCACTGCAGGACGCACATTTAAAACACATGCAGTCATTTGATCCACTGCTAATGTAGAAATATTACATTAATCTCATTTTCCCCCTTTAATTCAGAGGAGTGGAGCTGTGCCATCGCTAGCATGATCAGTTTAGTGACCAATACAGCCGACTGCCCAAAGGTTGAACCAGTACTTTCAGGTAAATAGTCTTTCCTGGTATTTTATATTCAATACATCCATATCCCCGTCTTAGGTCTGGCAGAAGGTGTCTCTATTAATCAGTATATGAATAAGGAGAGCTGATGGAGAGCTGATGTGCGGCGGAGGGATCTTATTGTCTCTTTAAAGTTTCCTACCTTTGTGTCTGTGTCGGCCTCGTCTGTGTTTATTAAACAGTTCTGTCAGCTCAGCTTTCAGCCGGTTTGATGGGCTGTGATCAGATGTGACAGCAATGGAGGGGAGTTCACACACACACACACACACACACACACACACACACACACACACACACACACACACACACACACATATAATCCATGCACACAGATTGGGTCTTGAGGGAGAGCGATCTCTCTCACATTCATCTTTAATCCCCAGCAAACACAATGAAAACCTCACCTCTCCCCTGCCTGCCAATCATCGGAGCCCGATAACACCTCTTCTTTGACTCCCGGGAGAAATACTTTAAACGACAGCGCACACACCCAAACCCGCCCATTCATCTCACAGCCGGGGCGTCTCCGTGTGTGTGCCGGCCTGAATCTTCGGGTCTCCCGGGCGTTTCCCCTTTTCTCGCGCCGACATCTAACTCCTCACCATCAGCAGCTCCCCGGGAGCAGCCCGCATCACATTTTCATGTTCCTCTATTGATTAAATCGTAATGCCAATCAATTTTTTATCCTCTGCATCTTCGGCACTGGTGTGAAAGTGTGTGCGCTGGAGAAGGAAAAAGGGGATACAGTAGCAGCTATAACAAGAAAAAGAGGGCATGAAGAGAATACAAAAGCGAGACGGTAATAACAAAAAAAAAACCAGAGCAGAAGCACTCCCAGTCATCCCAGTAAAGACGCCTTGGGCTGTTTTTGCTACGCGTTCATCCAGTGGTGTTCCCTGACACCACGAGGAGCGGAGCTGCGTTATGTTTCGGTTTAATAATTCATCAGACGTGGGGTTTAAAAGTTAGAGCGCTATACCTGCCAGCTCAGCCTACAGCCTGTGTGTGTGTGTGTGTGTGTGTGTGATGTTTAAAAGATGCACACACAGCCAAATGTCTGTCATGTAGCCGTGTTTTATTAGGGGTGTAAAGTCATTTCCGCGTGCCTGAACGAGTTTATCGCCGGGTGTTTGTGTGCACGTTCGCATCCATCCGGCCGTGAGTGGGCACATGCTCCTCCTCCTCACCCCCCCCCCCCCCCCCCCCCCCCCGAGGAGAAGAGGGGAAGAGCACCGACTCATCAGTGGGGTTTAGCCCCACATACATCTTTTAACAATTTCAATTTAAGTGCCATTTTGCCAAATTAGAAATTTGTTTCTGGCTCCTTTTAATTGGCTTTAGCGGGACTTGTAACGCCACTGCCGGGCAGATTGCGGGGAGTGACTAATAGAGCGAGAGCAGAGTGGGAGTAAGAAGAAGCCGGGGCTCACTGGAGTATTCATGCACAGTGGAAGAAAAGAAGAGAAAGACATCTTCTGGCATCAAAGCAGCCCGGCTCTCCACCCCGTAAAATAATTAACACCAGCAAAAATGGAGAGAGGACTCGTGGAGCTCCCAAAGAATCCTGGGAAATGACAGACAGTCGGTCACTTCAACCGTGCAGTGAAAAAATAACCTTCAGGAGTCCAGCGGCTTCATTATTTGTGCACCGCAGACCAGTCAGGTGTGCTCATATGTAAGCCGAGCCACACCTGACTACACCTAACTTTGATGATTAATATAGTCCATATATGTGTGATTCAGAACAGGGTAGCAGACCCAGATATGGCACCCAATCAGTCCGGAACGTTCTGCTCGTCTGACGCAAACACAAAAAAAAGTTTTCTAGCTTTCGGGTTTCCCTCTCGCTCTGCAGCCAACTCAAGTTTTCTGCCCTACGCTTGGTTCTCGCTCTGCCCGTAGACTTTACATTGTGATAATGTCACAGATTATTAAATCGATGTTCTCGGCTCAAGGAAGGTTTTTACAAATATATGACCACAATGGGTTAAAAACTCAAGACACAAAGGGTCTAAACTGACCTCGTTTGCAGTTCGAGGTGTCTCTTTTATGAGTCTAGTCTGAGCTTTCTATACATTGTCTCGTTGGCTGTGCTGGTAATCGATTGTGAACGACTTTGGTACTTTGCTTTGAATCATCCAACCTGTTCCTGTCACACGAGCGGACCTTGAGTTATGCTGACTAATAATTACTGCCACCTTTTAATCCGGGCTCTGCTGACACAGTTTGTTGAGTGTTTCTTGCTGAAAATGTGCAGCTAACATTCGGTGCTACGTGTGGAAAGTTGTGTTCCCTCACACTGAGAACATCACAGCCACAGTTGGCTAAAATGGGGGATTGAACATTAAAGTCTAAAAGACAAAACAACATAACACCACCAAGCATGAAGACCTGAAGCCCAGACGAAGCCTTTTGTTCCTGATCACTTAAACGAAATGAACATTATCAGCGCTGCAAACCTTTTACAGCACTACAACTAAAACTAAGACCAACAGGAACAGAAGATGTGGAGCACGCACCAGAAATGACCTGTTGCTACAAAGCAATTACCGAGGAAAGACTGCGAGGTGAACCATGAAAACAAATTACATAGTTATCACAATTAGAGTTGGATAAAAGGATGAAACACACGAGTGTTAACACAGACGCTGCCACACAGCAGCAGCAGCAGGCTGAATGCAGAATGTTTTTTTCCACATTCATGTTTGTGCTCTTCTTGCATTGTAGATAAAACGTCACATGTTTGGGTTTGATAAAAATAAAGATGGATGACATGAAAGCTCCTTCAAGTGAAACTCTCGCCAAAATGCAACCTTGGCTTTTTTTGTGAATGTATCCGAGTCAAACCTTCGTTTAAAGAGCAACTAAACCCCCAAACCACTTTTTTCTGCTGAAAACCAATGTATTTGGGTATGAAGTAGTGTTGCTGAGTGATTCTGGTCCAACTCTTGACATTTTAGTCGAAGTATTTCAATTTGGCGTATTTTGGAGTAAAAATGTAAGTGTGACTGCCCTCTATGGGTTGAAACCCGGTTATTACAATCAAATTTTCCTATTGGCTGAGATGGAGGCAGATGACGTTTTGGAGGCAGCTTTCGTCACGGTCCACCACAGTTAGCTCCGCCTCCTCCTATAAAAACTAGCACCTGCTGATCTGGAATCTGTGGCGAGTAGGTTGAATTGAGAGAATTGCGAATAGAGAGGCATAGTGATTATTGAGTAGGTAGTTAGCATAGCATAGATTGTTTTTGGGAGATTTTAGTTATTACGTGTGTTAGTTTATAGTATTTAGTACTTATTTAGCAATTTTAGATTAGTTAGCTTGTTTAGTTTTTTGTATTCTAGTAGTTACCGTGGTCCAGAGCCGTATCAGCCGTATCAGAGTCTCCGGTTGGAGACTCTGGAGGCGACAAGTCCTCCACTTCAAAGGACCTCTCTGTGGCGAAAGTGTCCGCGCTACTGTCAGAGTCACTCATGATCAGATAGCTAGCTAGCATAAATGTCGATGTTTGTGTTTATGATTTAATTTTTTTCTGCGCGTGTGAGTGTGGTGACGGTTAGGGGGGAGGGGGGAATCGGAGTGTACTCCTGGAGCCCCGCCCATAATCAAGGCATTTTTTGAATTTCCAGCTTAGAGCACGTCATTTAAAACTGAGGGGTTTAGTTGCTCTTTAAAGGCATAATTACGACGAATTATCACTCAGAAAAAGGTAGAAAATGAAAAAGGAGTCTGACGGACGAGCGATGTTCTGTCAGAGTCACAGAGCATCCTCAATCATCTCTGACGCTCCTGGACATGTTTTATTCTGATCTGATTTTAAAAAACAACTTTTATTATTGCCTCCTCTTGCAACAGCCGTCGGCCCGTTTAGTCTGCAGATAATTAGATTCTGCTTGACACGCAACTTATTCAAACAAAAGCCCTTTTCTAAACCATGCATGAAGAGCAATCTCTCAACACTTGTAACACTTTGCATGACGTGCCGGTGAATTTATTTTAGACTTCTGTCACAGCTTTGTTTTACCAAACCAACGTTATTGTTCTGGTTCTTCTCCACAAATATAAAGCAGACCGGACCAGACTGATGGACTGCATGAATTCAGGCACGCAGACTGAACTTTCTTTCTCTTAGTTCTGTGCTGTTGGACAGACACGATCGATGATAACATGTCTGAGAGGCCAGAAGATTTAGGAAGGGAAACTTTTCCGTGTATCTTGAGTTTTTCTCCAGGGAAGCACAAACTTTTTCGCAAAGCGTGTTTGCAGATTGGCTTTGTTCTGTAAAACAACTGACTCTTCACTCAACTATTTTGTTAATAAAATGTTCTGGACAGAAACATCCTCCTGAATCATCGGTTATTATTATGTCATACAAATGTTGCACCCGATATGCGTGACATTTACAAAATAGGAGGAGGAGGATAAGAGACCAAACTCGTTCTCAGTTGTTCCCTGATTAACTCTCCTAACAGTGTGTGATGGAGTCGATTACTGTCCTTCAGGCTTTCAGTCGTGTTTCTCATTCTGGTTTCATCCGTCCAAAGCTTGATCTCAGGTGTCCTGATGAAGCAACTGGACACATGGCATCCAAAGTGTCAGTCAGTGCTGAGTCATGGTTGCAGAGCTACGATTGGAGACTCATTCTGGCGACAGGTTTTGAAAACAGTCAATTTTTGGAGGACTGATTGGTATTAGACGGTCAATTTTCAAGTTGTGGCACAAAATAAAAGGTATCTGCAACTACACAGCGGATAGATCAGTACTGATGTTGGCAGCATTTCCACAGATGTCCCCTTCTTACGCATAAAATTAAGAAATAACTATTTGGTTTGCTAAAAATGAATAAGTGGTCTTTAATCAGAGTGCTTGTACTTGTATAAAGGCTATTTCTCAGCTTGCTCGGCTGCTGAAGCATGTTCCACGTTCCACCGCTGCTCCGCTGAAGCCAGTTTTCAGCTCTGGGAAATATGAAGCAGGGGCTCAGATGAGCAGGGCAGCAGCTTAATCATTAGGCCTGATGGATGAGGGGCCTGAGCCGGGCGAGGGGAGGAGGAGGAGGAAGAGAGGGATGGAGGAGGCGCGTCGGACAAGAAGGATGTTGAGAGATGGAGGGTAAGTGGGAAAGAAAGAGTGGTTGAGAGAGATTTACAGGAGATGCGATGGAGGGAGAGCGATGGAAAGAAGGATGAACAGAGGGAGACATGCAGGCGGCCGCAGAGGAGGATCCGTCTAACAAATTACCTTCTCCTCCATTACAAAGGCTGTCAACCTGGATGCCTCTGTCAGCTCTCATACACACTCGTGCCCGTCTCCGTCGCACACACTCACACATACGCAAACAGCAACAGACACAACCACACACACACACACACACACACACGCCTAACCAACACGTACGTACAGCCAGTACTTGCTTCACTGCTTTCTCAAAAGTGCACACGCACAAACTCTCCCTCCTGTTAACAGGTGATAAAGGAGCTTGTCATCGCGGCGATGCAGACTGCTGCTGTAGTAACGTCACGGCAACTCCGCAGAGTGTCAGACAGAAGTGACTGTAGCTGTCAGCGGCTCGTGTTTTATAGCAGGCTGTTGTAAACTGGGCTGTTAAGACGGAACGTGCGGCCGGTTGGCTGACTGACTCCAGCACTTCTTCACCGGCTGACACGCTGGTTGATTGGCTGACTGACTGACTGGCAGAGATATTATCAATCCCCCAGTTTGTCTCTCTCCATCTGATGGGCGTTCATCATAAAATTGTTCTCAGAATGTTCCGTTATATTTGTAACGTCCCGTGTGAGCGGATTTCTGAGACTACATAGCAAAGTTTGGGACAGAATGGGATCATTTACAAATCTTTGTTGAAGAACACTCAGTTAAAAACAGTGCACAGACAATATTTTTGAATATCTGACCTTATCAACTTCAGCGATTGTTGTGAATATATGCTTTATCGGACCTCAATGCAAGCAACATTGTTTAAATGAGTTGGTACTGGGAAAGTTGCGATGATGATTGTATAAAGGATATTACAACATGGGCTCGGGAACGCTTCGTACAACCGTTGTCTGCAATCACAGTATGTTTGCGAATGATTGCATTCCTTTTTTATCTATGTTTGAACCATGTCCTCTGATAAATGGAGAGTAATGTGGGCACAACTTGATGTATCATCAGCCAGGCCTTTTAATCAAGGCCTATAACATATTGAACCTGGACTCTCAAGTCTCACAAGGAGACATGCCCCCACAACAAACTCTTGAGTTGTTGTTTACTGAGTTGTTGGTTCGCTCTGGTACAAGCTGCATCCTTGGACATTGACAAAAGCTCTCTCCGTCTCCCTCCTACTCTACTCTCTTATCACCAAGCTAACCGCCGGTGATTCAGATGTGTGCATTACAACTGTAAACTGTGGTACAAGTTGACTTCAAAGTTTAGCTTATTTACACAGCGGGGTAGTGACTAACATGCTTTTCCTTGGTGCTTTGGGCCCGGCTGAGATCGTTCTGCTCTATGCAAACTGTGAGCCCAACTTGACTTATATCCCGGCGATGGCTCCCCTTGACACTTCAAGCACTTCTAAATTATTGCCCATTGCTAATGAACAAGATTGCGCTCAGCTGTTTAGGTGCTTGCCAGATTTAATTATCTAAGACTCAGAACTTTTTTGGTACCAACTGAAATTCAAACTTCCAAAACTGTCACGAGTTGTCAAAGAATGTCTACACAACCTCTTTTCTTTTTTTTCCTTCTGAACATGTCACATCAAACAGCATTACAAAAACTGTCCATCGTCTTATTCAAATGTTCCCCATAGAAATGTCACGTAAACGCTCTACATTAGTAATTTATATCACTTATAAATAAATTGCGTATGTTTATGAGCTGCTGTAAGAGCGTAATAGTGAGCTAGAAACTGTTTATCTGTTTAAAAATGTTTATCTTTGGGTGTCTTCAGAGCTAGGAGATTAACTGTAGACAAATGTACTTATTTGCTTACTTTGGTTCATTTGTTCATCTCAGAACACAATAAATGTAGAGACCTTGCTTGAGACCAAGTTTTTGGGATACCTCATTTAACCCAATTACTAAGATGTAGCGTAGAACTGGGAAGAAACACAACAACGGCTGGTTCTGAATAGGTTTAACACGGCAAGCTAACGTGCTTAGACAAAGTCTTTGTCCTTAAGATTGCCCGGAGATCGTCACGCTCTTGAATTCAAGTGTGAGTGAAACAGCAGACTGTTGTTTTTCAAACCTCATCCTGCGGGTTAAAGCACCGGAGAGAGTCTGTCTGTTTTGAGTGTTGTCACAAAGGTGAGTGTTCTGAATTATGATGAAGGTGAATGACTCAGAAGCACTGAAATTTTCAAGACATCTTAACCAAACTGTCCCCAAAGCTGGCCCAAAATAACTTTTCCTCGCAGGAGTGGGCCAGTATAATTACATGCACAGTACCTTACCATTCTCCACACATTTAGTTCAAGTGCTTTGAGTTTGAAGTGGAGGTCCCACAGTCTGCCTGTGATTATTGCTCACATTTGCAAGTATGCATAAGCGTGTGTTTGTGTGTGTGTGTGCATGGATATGGAGTACTGTTTTATAAGGTCATTTACTGTTTGTCTGTACATAATTGCACTTTATTTTGTACAGGGGTGCGATGCCCAACAGTGTTAACACTAGTGTTAGCATCAAGGTGTTTGAGTCTTCTTTCTGTTGGCATAACAGACAGCACATAGACAGCGAAGGCCGGACAGCGGAGGGACACACATTTCCTTTTGATTTTATTCTACCTACTTCTCATGACTACAAAGTAGTTTGGACAGAGAGGTGAGAGAAAGAGTTGGTGGGTGAGCGACTGGGTGGTGTTGAGATGGATTGTGAGGTCTGTATTATGCAGCTGTCTGGTCATCCTTCAGTGAATTGTGCCCCCCATAACAGGTGGCAGACCCATTTACTGTGGGTCCCTGCATGATAATAGCAGCGCTGCATCTTAATGGTTCTAGATCCCAAGATGGCTGACTACATTTTACTGTTATCACCAGGCTGAAAAAGGTTAAATGAGTTAAGGGGGTCACTCATGGTCAGGCGTCTCTGAGGTCCTGCGATCAGGGTTTGTTTTTTGTTCCTCGCTCAAGGCTTAAAACAAATTAGACCTGCTTTTAGATTAAAGATCTGTGGACGTCTTTGAAAATCAGCACAAGCTTAACATATCCAAGTAATTTCATTGCCTAAACCTAACCTTAAAGTGATATATGTTGTTTTGGGAGTCACTAGCAATTAACCTATCCAGTCTTTTATGCATGAATAAGTGAAGATTTAATCACAGTCAGGGGCTACAGCAGCCATGGTGATATATCTTAACAAAACTTTGGTTGTTCACTTTTACTTCATTGGTGTTTTCTCCAACATGTTCACAATGGGTAGTGGCCACAACACATCCAAAGTTATATTTCATCAAATTTGGGGCGTACCGACAAAACTCCCAGTACTTCAGAAAACTTGATTATACAGTACTCTATAAGTATCACCAAGGCTCAGAATAATGGTGGAATAATGGCACTCTGGCAGGCTGCAGTTTGGTACAATTTTGCTATCAGGGATTGTTCAGTTTGCAAAGAATGAAATCCATCACATCAGTGGATTCAGAGATGATAGGCAGGCAGTATTTCTATTGTAATCGCTCCAACTGTTCCATTTTTCCCTGCAGAATACACTGAACTGGCTGGTCAAGCGGTTCCTAACACAGTAGTAACTAAAGACAGAAATTGGGGTAGCCTTGGGTTTTCTTGCTGGAATACATTTATAGATGCTGACCTCTCTAAATTGTTTGTTCACTGCTGATCTCTGGGAGAAGTCTGAGGGGCCACGGCGTCTAAGTAGGAAGCCTCAGGCCCTACAAGCAATAGCACGGAGATAAGTCCAATCTATCAACACACAAGCCAAGGCTTTGATCTTAGTGGATGGAAAAGCCTCGGTTTCCCCTCCTCTTTCTCGCTCCGCTATAATCTCCATTTTATGGCCGCTTTAATGATCCCCTCTTGTTGAGCTTTTATCAAGAAGGCAGTGGACAAGCCTGGGAAGCAAATGCATTACACAAATCAGATTCACAAAAAAGCCTTTTCTCTCTGTATAGGACACAATAATCAGATTACAGATACTTCAATTAAAATGGTGGATGTTTAAAGGGTAATGCCTACAAAAGTAGGAAGGAATAAAGGTATAACAAAAGTGAGATTAACATTAAAAACATCTGCTTTGCAATGTTGCGTAATTGATAGGAAGACTAGACCAATGACTATGATTGGTTCACCACAGCACAATGTTTCATCCCTGTCACAACATACTTGTAAGTATTGGTCCATCACATTGAAACTGGGTATGAGGGGCGGAGTATTTATTATTTATTAGAAAACTATATACACCTTGACTTTGTATAAACTTCAATGAATACTATTCAGTGAGCGACCCAATGAGGATTTTCCTTCATCATAGTTACAGGTATTGACATATATTCCTGCTTTGCACTGTCACATCTTAATTTGTGCGAGACACTCGTTTGTGCCGAGTATCTGCTCAATGCTAATTGAAAGCCATGAGTTTGAGTTTGAGGGAAAATGTACTTTCAAGACACAAAATGTCACAGAATGTGAGTTAATGAGCACGAGCTGGGCATGTCTTCCTGCATGATGTGTAGTTGAACAAAAATCGCTAAAGAAATTACAAACTTTTGGAGTGTTCCAGTAGCTCACTTGGGAGAGTCTGTCCTCCATGTACTAAGACTGAGACCATGACAGTTGTCCAGGTTCCATTACAACCACCTGAGCCCTTTTGCTGAGTGTTGCATCATTAATCTCTCCATCCCCCATTTCCTGTCTATGTAAACCCACCGAAATCTATTTGCTCATTTCAAGCAATGTGTCGATATGTGAAATAAACCATGGCATCAAAGTCGATGATAAGCAGGGATAGAGCTTAACGGGAGACAGTGAAATTGAAAGAAGGCACTTAAAGCGTAAGCTAAAAACTTTTACTGCTCTGACATTCATGAAGTCCATTAAAGGTTAAATAAGAGCATATTTTGAAAGGCTTGACTGCTCTTGTTTTTCTTAAAACAAAGGAAAAAAAAACAGGTGAAACTCTGCATGTTGCTGGTCATCATTTTAAATCTTGGTTGAGAGTTTTTAATTAAAACTATGGAATTATAATTAGACATTTGCATAATGTAACACTGGGTTTTTATTGAGGCTTTTGTACTGTAGATTAGAGATCTACAAATTTGGATCCTATCAGAAAATACGTGAAACAGCTTAACCAAACCTGACATGCACACATTGCATAAAAAAAGGTCCAAACAGTCCCAAAGATAATAAGACTCGACTGAAAATGCTGGAAAGAACATCATAAATGGCAGCAGTCTGATGCGCCACTAATGAACAAGCAGCTGATAACAAGTCTGCTCTGATCTATACGGGTATGAGACATATTGAAACACAGTCCCGAGACCTGCAGCAACACAAGACCCTACCTGACTCAATCAGACATAATAATTTCGATTTAGCCCGACTCTGTGTTACGTGGACCGGAAAGAACTCTGCTTTAGATCCTGCTCACAGTTAGTTGGATCTAAACTGACATTGGACTGGCGGCTCAGTCAGTGACTATGAACTCTTCTAGTTGAGGATCTAATGTTCCTTCTACAAAAACATTTACTGTGTTCACTGATGATACATTTTGCCTTCCTATCGATCTGTGAAAGGGTCCCAAAGAGACAGCGTGGGGTCTCTGCCTGTTTGTCCAGTATCAGTTCACAAGTCAGATATCATCAATGTATTTTATATGACATATATGACATAACTCTATACATCACGTATCTGAATTAACTCTTCAAGCCATATGACTGGCTGTCATGGTTGTTCATGAGTATCAAATCTGAAAAAGACCAATGCATGCTTTTATTTTATGTCTATTGCTGCTCGTTGATGGAACGTGTATCGCCTGTACCTTCATTTCTTGCTCCAGACTTCATAAAATGTTCTAAATATAAACATCCCTCCTAATGATCTTGTAACCATCTCTTCCGCTCTGAATCTCTATCTCACTATTTCCTGCTCTGTCTTTTAGTTCTTGTGGTCAGCTCCTGCTCTTTCCTGCTATAACTGGCTCCTAGCGCGTCTTTATTTGCTTTTTTTGGTCTCCATTTCCTTTGGCTAAATCATCCGTTCCTCCATTCTCAATTCAATTTCAGTCCTGTTTACACCAATCAATTTCTCTCTGGGAGGGATCTTGGGCATTAAGTCTTTATTGCGATCACCTTCATATACTTCAAGGCTTATATGCTACTTTGTCATTCTCCCTCTATCCCTGTGTCTATTTCTGAGTCTGTTTACTCTCTTACCATCTACCGTTTCTTTCTCCCTGTCTCCCTCTATATGCTTCCCTTTGTTGTTCCCTCAAAGACAAGGACATGGAATCAATTTCAATGATACTTGTAAATTGCTTGTAAATATAGTCATAATGTCTTGGGACATGGAAATACCTGCCAAAAATTAATGTCCCGAGGCAAGAGAAGTCTTTTATCCTCAAGTCTTTTGTTGACATCAAATTCCTCTGCACTGATGGTCGGCTCGTGTGTTTTTTGTGGCAAGAACTTTTGTAAGTATTAATGGCACCATTAAATATCTGACTGACCATGGACTTAACATGTCTCATGTAAAGCTGCTGGGAATACGTCAAGGAGAGTCACTCGAGGATACGAAAATAGAAAAACTGTAGCCACCATAAAGGTAAATGTCTCAGTATGCTTCAAATGGTGTGCTTCTCAACAAAGAGCCTCTGAAACTATCTCCATATTTATTTATTTATTTGTGATTTTCCCAAATGACAATCTAAGAAGCATGTCTGTTTCATGCATTGATTAGTCAGTTGAAGGAGAGAAGAAACTACGAACACTTTTCCACTCCCAACATGTCAAATTTGGCACATTATCAATGGCTTTAAGCTTCAAACTATGAAGCTTTACTTTCCCCTTTAGCGGCTTTGGACTCCCTTCTACAGGCTTTTCTTTATTCTTCACACAACTATGTCTGTCATTTTTTGTGTATAGCCATCTGTACGTATTTGACGTTATTCCCATTTGTACAAGTCGCTGGTCTTTTGCCCCACCTGCAAGTGTGTCTATTTAGACGCTTTAAACACTTTCTGCCTTTAGACAAGTTTGGAGGACACTTCAGCTCTGAAGCACCTGGGGGGACCTCGTGCTGTGTTGTCTGCATCTTGATGACTTACTTTATAGAAAGACAAATCCTGCAGCAAGTTAGAATATATTTGGGATTACGTAAATAATTTAGGCAACAAAACTACTTGGTTATGTTTAGGACAACATTGTGGTGTGGGTTAAAATACTTCTATTGGTTGCGCAACTTCAATTACAGACATACCTATGTGTCTTAAATTCTCTACGTTGATAAATTAAAATGACTCACCCTTTACTTTTGGTTTCACACTGCTTATAAACAGCGGTCTCTTGTACTTATTTGATCTGACCTTCTATCTCTGTTCACCTCCCTACTGCTACACTACACTACACTACTTTACCTGACTTTGCCCTTTACTGCGTGATAAATACTATCTAACTAGTATTAACATCAATATGGTTTGTAATAAGCTGCACGGTCAACCTACATGGTCATTGTTCTGATGTGCTGGACTATACTTAGTGCCACAAGAGGCCAGAACCATAATCACAGGTCGTATTAAGTGTTCGGTGAGCAAACAAGCGTCGGCTTTGAATTTTCCCGGTGAGGATAATCTAAAGTATCATAGAAGAATGACTCATTGCGAGTTCTACTGATGTTGCTGAGGACAACTCATCATCTTTACTCGCAAGGAACTTAATGTTTATGCACAATGCCTATGTTCAACACATACAAGCACTCAATCCCTTCCAAGTTTAATGTGTATACCCAGCAGTGTGCAGCAGGGACCAGTAAATGAGCTTGCCAGCGCTATCCGTCGTTTGTCGGCTTGATCAATGCCAGCCTCGCCTCGCCAAGTCAGGGGAAGCCAACTCGCACACGTCATGCATAAAAAAAAAATGTGCTACACAGAGAACACTGCCCACTGAGACAGCTAGAGGCCAATGGAGCAATGGAGACAAGAGAGGAAGGAGAAGAGATGGAGAGAGGAAGAGAGATGCCTGCTGTTGCCACCTGCCACCCTGAACCCTCCCAACCAATCTGCGTCCAAAACCGCACTTGACAAATGAGTACAGGGATGCGGAGCATAGGCACGGTCCCTCAGCTACAACACTAACAATGCACATACACCATTCCATAGAGAGCAAGGGGAATGGTGTGTGTGTGAGAGAGAGAGGGAGAAAGAAAAGAAAACACTATAAGATGAAGAAAGAAAAGAAAATAGTACAGTAGAATTTTCTGCAGCCATAAAGTCGTTGAATGAACAATAGCGCGGCTCTTTCCGTGGCACCAGGTGAGCAGAATCTCTGTGTGCACATTAGGACTCCAGACAGAGTTTCGAACACATCTCACAGCTAATGTCCTACACTGCTGTGATCGCAGGCCAAAATCAGCTTGGTAAGAATGTACTTGCAAAATCAAACCTCCAACCAACATAAGGCAGTAAAAGGTTGTCAAGAGGATGGGTCAGCATTGGGTAATTAAAACATGTAAAGGTTTATACTCAGGTGAATAGTAAAGACAAAGCTTGATTAATGCTTTCATTTTATCAAGTCATTTAACAAAATAAATAGACCCCACACGGCAGACATTTTGGCTCTTCAAAGCAGGAAAAGCACAGGTGTGAACAGCAGCGTTAACAATGGCTCCATTCTATTAATTCTATTAAATGTCACAGCAAGTCATGTCAGCGAGTGAGCATGCACAATACTACAGCCCTGGAACTGTCTCATCTAAATGGAATGCAGCCATCATTGATGTTAGGAAGTCCACCTGTGTGTTTTCCTGCTCTGGCAAGTCGAAATGTAGAAGGGCCTATTGACACCTAACGAGTGGTAAAAGGTAATCCGATATCAAACTCGGTAGCCCCGTATCACTCTTAATCAGTGTTTTTCAATCCTGTTCTTGTGGGTCCTTCGTGTTTTGGATGTTGCCTATCTCTGACATCCGGATTCCCAAAAAACGTAAGGAGTTTTGTGTGTGTTGAGTGCCTGGTGTGTGTTCTTGTCGGACCTCAAAAAAGGTCATTTTTTCAAAAGATGTTGTGCACATCACTGACACAATCTTACACTTATCATTTTGAATCAAACCGTAGTCTTATCCGAAAGCTAACTGAGTAGTTCTATCAGCTAAACCGAACCGAACTGCAACTGAAAATCTGCTTTTAAATATCTGAAAATTAAGTAAAAGTCCATTTAACAAAACTCTTTGGGGACACAAACTCCAGTCACCTGCACAAAGATAATGTGCAGTATCCATCCATCACAAGTTACCAAGAGACAAGTAATTGAGCATGTTTAAATCATATCACTTAAAGCCCAATTCACCAGAACATAACCAGCCAGATGAAAACAATTTCCTTAAATCTTCAACTACAGTGACCACACAATATATAAGGAAGTGTGTTTCGTTTCTCTCTACGTCTCTCTTCAGATAGAGTTGTTGCTGATAAGAAGTGAGACATTTGAGCAAATATACCTTCAAACACACCTAAACACACACACACACACACACACAGGCCACAGAAGAGGTCACACAGGCTTCCCAGTCTGAATATTTAACACGGGGAATAACATCTCTGCTACCTCCCATTTGCCCTTCGTCATGACATGTTGTGTCAGTGTACTCTTGGCCTTGTGTTTCTCTCTCTCTCTCGCTCGCTCTCTTCCAGTCATTTTACAAGCTGCACAAATAACATCTGGCACTTCACCTGATCTCCAAGGGTGTGATGATTAAGGCCAAACAGCAACCTATTTCTCCTCTGCCCACCATGAAGGCAACCTTTCTCACAGACACACACAGAAGCGTTTTCATCACTGACGACAGATAACGCCTCTGTAAATCAACACGCTCGTCACTTCAGATGATAACAATGAACAGATATGTATAACAACACTGGTACGTCTGGCTAATATGATGATTCACTTCAGTGTTATTATGCAAACATTCTCTCAAAACACAGTCCACCCACTCTTAATATTCTTCTACGGACTTCATGTGTGTCCTTACAGTTTTGTTGGGACCTTCAAGGACAACTTACTTGTTTATCATTCTTGGAGAAAAGCCACATTATGATTGGTTACCTCATAGTATCCCAGCATAGCTCCACCTTGTTTCAGCCTGAGTAGAGTTCAAATCAAGCAGAATAAAAGCGCAGGTTCTTTCAAGTAAGAGAACAGACACTTAAAGCTGCTATCCATGGTACTGAAGATTTCTTTAGCATAATGAAAGTGTAACACACACCAGATGTAGAACAGGACAGAAGTGAGGATGTGTTGATCTGGAGAGAGAATGTGAAGCAGCAGAAACTATTCTATGCTGGTAACATATAAGATTAAATTGTTGGGAGTTTGAAAACAAAATGTTAATCCGACCAGAAGAGAATGGGCTGAATAGTGATCAAAAATTGAACAACAGGATGGTATTTTATTAACAATTGTGCTTTTTTCTTTCATGCTGCAGTTGGTAAGTTATTCCAGAAGCGTTTTATTTTTAATGTCATATGTAAAAAACGTTCATGTTCATGTGTTTTGCAGGAGTGGCTCTGAAGGGAGGAATTGGGATTTTCTCAGTTGGGTACTTTTCAAAATTTAGCACACTTTTACTGGTTTCTAAAGTCTTACCAACCTCAGCTCCAAGAGATGTAAAAACCTTGTAAACACACACCGATGGGGCCCCAGACACTGCTCACTTAATATTACCTGAGAGTGTGTGGTGCTATACCATCATTATTGGTACGACACTTTATAGTCCATAAGCATCACTGAAATTGTTTTTATTAAAGTTACACAATTGTTTAATTGCAGTTCATATTTATTCTTTAAATGTGACTTTAACAGCTGAACGACACAGCTGAAAAGGAGGTTATAGTCTGAAATGGCCTGCTGTGGCTTGTGAGTTAACTTCATGAATAACAATGTCTCTCTCCCTCTGATTCTTCCACAAATCTCACCCTGTGCATAACAATAAATCGGCTTTATAACATTTTCATGAGCGTTTGTTGTGTAATTTGCTGTTTTTTGCTCCAGTTCTGGGAGTTACAATGTTGCCATGGAAATGGCAGAGTTTTATTTATAGTGATGAGCTCCGTGTGCTGTCATGCTGAATTGTTCACGTTCTAAATGTCTGGTTTACCAATCAGATTGTTTGGTCACGATGAATTGTTGTGTCGAACTCCGAATAAAGAGAGGACCTCTTCCGGTGCTTGGTAAAGTGCGGCCTCCATGGAGCAATCCTGACTGAAATAGGCTGTGAAACTTTGTGCTGCTCATCTCCGTGACCTCCACTAGTGCAATCCTCAGTCCTGGTTCCCTTTTACCAAAGTGGTTGTTGAGGCTTTGCAACTAAATAAGGCAAAATACTGACAGAGAAAAAGCTTTGCTGCAGTAATGATGCCCAGTGCCTCATCTCTGTTGCCTGAGGAACATGTCAGTCAGCCAGTCAGGGCATATTACATCCAACAACCTGTCTCAGTTATTGTGGTAAACATTGTCTTTTTGAAATGGCAGTGCTGAATTGTCACATTTCTTATTTTATAAGTGCATTTCAAGCAAACACCATCCATTGTGTAGCTGAGATGCGAAACTGTTCAGCCACCATCAGGATGAAGAGCCTCTCAAGGAGTCTTTCTTTGGCCTTAGTTAGTGAATGACATCTTCACCACGAGTGACACTCAGTTTGTGTTCATGGAAAAGTGAGTCTGTACTTGAATCATGTCAAGCACAATACAGAACATTTACAATAACCAGAACTATCCATTGCTCTGTGCTACACACTGAATGCAGTGCTGTGGCATTGTGGCGACGAGTTTTCAAAGGAAGCATTATTATGGACATGAACACATATTTGTGGAAGGTCCTCTTAAACTAATGCCATATGTTGTATTTATAAATCACAGTGGCTGTGGCTCAGCAGGTAGAATGGGTTGTCCAGCTGCATGTTGAAGTATCATTGAGCAATATGCTGAACCAATCAACTGAACTCAAATCTGAGAGCAGAGTTATTCAAACTGTGAGGAAGTGGAATACATGAAGCAGAGTTACTGCATGAAGTCAAGTTACTCGACAACAACAGGACGTTTTTGGGTTTTTTTTTGTAGTTTGACCCGTTGCTTTGTCTATCTTACCACCACAGTCAACCAGGTGTGACCAGGTTTTTACCCGACTGGCACAATTTGCATGAGTTATAACACTAACTTTCCAATGTTATCATTTTCCCTGACGTGCAAACATCCATAAGTCATCTTAGAATTCATGGACGAAGACACTCCTTATAATGTACCATAACATTTTCAAGTTTTCAGTGGACTTCCATGGATAAACTGCAAAAAAGTAACTATAAATAACTCATTTTGCACACTTGATGGTGCCAATTTGCTAAGATGGCTACAAACAGGTTGGCTCACTTGGGGGATTCTCTCTTACATTACTGCGGTACAGTTTAATGATTTACTTTTTGACCACAGTCCATGTGACATACACAGAACATACTGGCTGCCCCTGACTACACCGACTTCATTCCCAACAACACATTGTGGAGATGTGAGAGGCCTTTTATAACATTTTAGCCATGTATGCCACATATCCTCAGGCTGATTGATGGGACTCATTTCTATAATGGCTCTGTTTGATGATGCAGAAGGATTCATTTGTCAAAGAGGGACATCTTGGCATATCATCAGTGGGGTTGGTTCACAGACATTGTCGCAAGTAGGGCTAGACCTATGCATGACTGATATGTTGTTGGTGACACTTGGGTCATGAGGCATCTACGAAATGGCCCTCACCACGGTTACCTCCTCAGGTATCCTCTCTGATTACCGTCCCAGTAGCAAATCCCACAAGTGATCTGTTGGGTGGCAGTAGTTATTTTATTAGTGACCAAAACTTGGCATTGTTCACAGGACGTCGGACAAACACCAGATGTTTTTATGGTGACCAAAACTTACCATATGGTTTTGTGCTTTAAACCTAACCAAAGCAACAGCACAGTGTTGTGACAAGAGAGGAATAGAAAATTGAAGCTAAACATACACTAAGATGCAACACAAAGAAATGTGAATTTGGAACTTGACAGTTGAGACGGCATAAGTTGTTTCAGTTGTATTCCCATCAAAAGTCGGCTACTTTTAGCCATGACCAGGATCGTTCCCTGATCTCTATCTTTACCATAGTGCTGTCACGTCATAAAACACATGGACTCTTTTTGTACAGTTCTTCCACGCACAGAGAAACGATGCCATGCTGGCTGAAAGCCTGGTCCAGGCCAGTATGTGTCATTATGAGTGGCAGTTACTAATTATGTTTTTTGTCATCTTATTTATTTGCAGTTCTATTAGCAGCCTCAGTCTAAAAATACCAGTAGAGTTTCTGACAAGCCCCTTGAAACCATGCCAATGGACTTCAAAGATGGGGGGTGATATGTAGCATGCAACCGTCAATTCTGAAACTGCAGATGGGAATATCGTCCGTGTGCGTGTCAAGTCACAGGAATGACCCGTCCTTTATCCATCTTTGTTCAGAGGTCATTGCTCAAATGAAAGAGGTGTCAAGTGAAAAAAATAAGAACATCAAGAGAGAAAAATGAGCTGCCAACTCGCAGCCTTTTAGCCAAGCGATCACCGTCCGGCTGGGATCGGATGGACGGGAAGGTCGCCTGCACAGTGGACACAACACCATACACTGCTTCTATTAAAGGAGGACAGCCTAACCCAAACCGTAACCCCACCTTTTACCATAATCAATACATGCCTAACCCTAACCTTAACTAGGACCTCAGAAAAGGATGTTTTGCCTCATTAGGACTGGACTGTGGTTTCTATGAGGACGGCTGGACACAGAAAGTGTAAGTGTAAAGATGTTTAAACAGCATCTGCTTTGCACAGAGATGCAGCCCGGACTCCAACTCAGACAGAACATGTGCTGCAGTACACTTGTATACACATATATATATTTAAAGTCACACTCTGGATCATGCATACCTCAAACAGACACAGTCTATAGGCAGAGTGCTACAAGACTCTGGGTACACAGACGGCACTGTGTTCACCAGAAGAAGAGCTTCTTTTGTACAAACCCGTTGTCCTCTCTCTTGCACACTGACTACATTTTCTTTTTGCTCATCTTAAGCAGGCGTTTAGGAGCTGAAAATACACTTTAGTAGGCTGAGCTACTATCCTCGCTAACACTTGAGTGTGAGTGTTGGCATTGCAGTTCTCCTGTCAGAGCAATACTTGTAAACTATGTGTAGTTTCACACATACGAGGGGCCAAGCTACGGCAAATTAAGCATTCATGTTTAGAAAGACGATGAACATGTCACAGTCTCTGTGACAGGGAACATAGCTGCTCTCATCAGATTTAGGACTATTTTAAAACCGTTTAGCGGTTGATACATGTTCTTCCATACCGCCATTCACCTCCAGCTGCCTTTTTTAATTATGCCAACTCATTAGCACACACACACACTTTCCTTAAATTGTTCTGAATGTGCAAAGGTAAAAATAAACATGAAAAATTGCTCAGTAACTCTGTGTCTTTTCTCTCAGGGGCACTGCTTTCTGAATTGGAGGTACTGCAGGAAACTGAACTGAATTTTAAGACGGACTGTTCCAGCACAGAATGCTTCATCTCAAGTGAATATCAGTGAATGTTATCAGGCTTTGACCGACAAATGCTGGAGTCGATTGTGACATTTGAATGCTTTTTCTCTGACAATGACTCTGGTAATTTCATCGCCTGCGCCAGCTGAGTGACTGACAGCAGCTGGAGTTTATGGTTACCAAGAAACAGCAAAGGAAGGCTATCAGTGCTCATGCCTGTGCAGGGATCTCAAAGTAAAAGTACACCTGCCGCTCACCTACCGAAAGCTTGAAAGCTGGACACTGTAATTGCGAAAGCCAACATGAGCTTTTTGAACTTACTGCTCTGTCAACATGGGACCCTTACTGGTGTTTTTGGGGAGATAGAGAAACTATTTTGGCTTCTTAAAGTGACTGAGCTGAAGCACTACTTTCTAAAAAATGACAGTGTACACTAAAACATCTGCAGCCATGTTCTGAGCTGACACAGAACTACTGCAGGACGACGAGAGGTGGACTCTGTGTTTACGTCGTTGATGCCGTTGCTCAGTCAAAAGCTGGATGTACAGTGTTTACCTGATGTCTAACTTTTAATATCACCATCTGTTGCTAAAGTTAACATTCATGACAACGCAAATTAGAAAAAACTCCACTACGTATTTATGTTTATCAATAATTGCACATGTCCTCTGTGTGTTATATTAATAAATAAATCGCCTTGAACCTAAGTTAATTCAACAATGGTGCACCATTTCTTCTTCACTCACCATGATGTGCAGCTCATTGCTGTCCCTGGTGGCTAGAGGCTGTATTGCAGCAATACAAAACTCTAGTTTCCTTATCCATATCAGACTGCCACAGTTTACATGCTTCTTCTTACAGACTGTACTCTGGCTAAGTGGAAGCATGCTTTGTTCATTTACACATTCCTGAAGGTGTTTTTGCTGCTTTAAATGGCGACAAAAGAAAGATCGCCAAACTTCGGAGCATTTGGCGGTCAATATTGTGTTATATCAGTGACAGCCACTGTGATACAAAGATTCTATTGGTTGAAGTTATCTAGGTGGTCGTACCTTCGCAATGGTCTCGTGGAACTTGAAAAGCGGATCCAGAGTCTCCGGTAACTCAGCAGAAAACTGGGCCTCTGACAGGAAACTGCTGGCCTGAGGTGAGAGAGAGAGAGACAAAAAGCATTTGTCAGAAATGACACCACAACAGTATCTTTTTAATCTCCGTCTCCATTTTCTTTCAACTCGTGTCATTATCTCACTCAGAAACCTTTTCGTTTTTCCGTGAGACACAATGGCTCCAAAGTTCAAACTAAAATGAAAGAAAAGCTTTCCCTTTTTTTCCCCCCTTCGCTTCACTTTTCTTATCTTTTTCTATTCTAGTTTGTTCTGTTTGTTCTGTTCTGTTCGAAGCGTGGTGTGACCTGTCAAGCTTTTGACAGAAACAACAGTAAATGCTCTCAAGGCCACCGAGCTGCCAGGACGTTTTGTTCTGCTTGGAAATACGCACGTATACGCTGCACACACACACACACACACACACACACACACGCACACACACACACACAAAGTCATGTAACTATGCCTGCACACTCTCAAAAACTACCTTATTTTAACCTCAGGCATACTTTGCAATGTCCCGAAACAAAGCACCTCTTATTGTGACTTCAAAGTCATCATCCTGCCTTTGTAGACAAATTGTTATTTTTTAATGGAGTCAAATTAAGTAGCAGACAAGAATATCAAGTCAATCCTCCTGTGTTGCTTAGAAATAAAGAAATGTCTGAGATTCAGACACACTGTGGAGTAACATTTTCATCTGGCACTGCCTCACTGATGAACCCAATAATGACTTTGGGGCTTTTTTTGGCTTTGTTGATTGAATATGTTTTAAGGTTAACTGTGTGAGATTAAGACCATTAACATAATGACGTCTACAGAGAATGAGGTCTGTGCGTGTGCTGAAATTTGGGTTTCTCGCATATTTGTGAATGTGAATCCATGTCCGTCTTCCCCCGTCAGTATTCAATCCAGTGGCCCTGTACACTGAAATACCATATTTATGGAAGAGGCTCTGCAGCAACAGATTCATGATTCATATTTAATCAGCGCTGCCAAGTTTGACAGCTTGATCAGAGTTCTGTGAGCTCTGCTTTGGCTATCTGTCAAGAAACTTTATCATATAGTTAAAACAGTGCATTAAAATATATTTTCCTGAACGAGAAATAGAAAGAAAATGCAAAAGAAAAATAAAACACTTCTATGCATATTTGATCAGTGGAGTTTTGTGAGCAGTTTGTGTTCTGATATGGTTTAATATTTGAGGTTTGCATCATGTACATTAAGACTTTTTCTTTGAATTTTGGTCTTATGAATACATGTAAACAGCATTTAAAGGTAACTGAAAAAGGGACCTGTGACCCACTTTTTGGTCCAACGAAACATTCAGGTATCGACCATAACAAGGGAAAGACAATTTACATGGTAATTATACTGTAATAAAGATATGGTAACTGTTGTGCAACTACAACAGTTAAGGTGAAGGATAATAAAAAGATGAACATAGTTGTGACTTTCTTGTCATCCCTTTACATTCTTTGGCTTTGGTTTTAAAACAACAGGTGCTTAAAGCAAAACTCTCGCCAGAATGCAACCTAGGCTTTTTTTGTGAATGTATCGGAGTCAAACCTTGGTGTAAAAGCATAATTACAAAGAAAGAGGCAATTTTAAGATTTACCGTAACATGGAGAACAGTTAAGGTGGAACGCTCCTAAAGCTTAGTTCCATATAAATGCAGGATAATTTGTTGTTTTGTCGTTAGCGAAAACAATATTGACCTTGAAGTTGAAAAAGGAGCCTCATATAAGAAACAAGACTAAAATTAAAAACCAGAAAAATCATGTGAGATATCACGTAGATAGTTGTTGCCGGAAGACAGTAGTTCCACCTTAACTGTCCTCCATGTTACGTTGCATTCTGACATCAACACTTCTCAGCTGGCAGGACGGCGGCGAGCGGAACAAGCTACTGCTAACGTGAGTTGTTCAAAAACCTTCTTTTTAGTAAACTCTGTGTACACAAACAATGTTCTCAATGCTCGTGTTCATGTGTAGAGACCCTGGTGATACTACGAGCAAAGTTTCATGTCGTGTCGAGACTTCTTACTGTTTTAAAAATAGAGATTTTGATGCTATCGTAAAAGTGCCCGTAGCACTCCCATTGAAAATGAGTTTGACCTGAAAACGAAAATACGGTTAATCTTTCGTCGTAATTATGCTTTTACACGAAGGTTTGACTCGGGTACATTCACAAAAAAAGCCTCGGTTGCATTTTGTAGAGTTTCGCTTTGATGCTGCTCACAGTTTTAAACATGAAGTAACAGTTGACTGATTGTTGTTTGATATTTTACATTTTTAACATTTCTGTCGGAAAGATACAAAAAAGGATGATCACTGACGTCAGAAAACACAAAGTATCCTGGAAGCAATGATTGTAGCTACAAGTGTATGACATCAGTTCTGGGTAGAAATGTAAATGTCAGCACATTTATTCCAGGTTACTGCCGGAATATGTTTAAAACTCAAAAGCAAATGGTTTAATGTTTCAGCAGAGAAAGGTTACTGAAATGTTGAATGCACCTCATCAACAATCTCAATCAGTCAATGTGGCAGACGCAGAGTCGGCACACATGGGAAATAGAAGTTTTGCTTAATAATTCACATATTTACGCATTACAAGATGGCACAAGCAGAAAGTTTTATGAGGCCTTTTTCATGCACTGCCTCTGAATAAATATGTGAATTATTGAGCGCAACAGCTGCCTCAAAATATGCCCCTGTTGTGGATGTCAAGCTGAATATGAGTGGCGCTCCCCCAAAAAGAAGCCTCGCCGCCTACGCTCTGAAGAGAAGAATTAAAATCAAACACATCTGCGGTGCATTCTCACAAACCACGGCTTCAAGTGCTATTTGAACCCAAGAGGATTCTGCAGCTGTCAGTCGGTGTGGTCAAGCTGTTTCTCTGCAGCTACTCGTGGTGAGGATTTAAAATCGAGATGGAGAACACAAATGTGTTCAAGTGACGAGTGCTGGGCCCCTTTTTAAATATTTCTTTCATTACTCAAGCTGGATGATTTTGCTTATTTAATATTTAGTCTTCAGCTGCATTTAATGAAAAACATTTTTCCCATAAGCACTACGGTTGAGGGTCAGACCAGACTGTTTCTTACCTCTTTTCTTTGCTCTGTCAAAATTAGAACTTGTAAGCGCTGTAGTGGATGGATATGGATAGTAAACCCCTGGAACACACAGTCAGTGAGACTGATCGACCTTCAACACTGCTAGTTTTTATTTTTATGTCAGTTTGACGCGTCTGAGCTCCTGAAGGACTCATTGTGAGTTTGGCCTGTGCACAAACCGCACACTTGTGCTGGTCCATGCCCCAACAGTGAAGAAATACGTCTATAGAGTTACTTACCACTGGTTTAAGAAAACCAAATCATAAGCATTCACTTTACCAAATCTCGCAGGGCTTGTTCAGTGTCTACAACAACAAGAGATGCTGTGATCACTTCAGATTTTACGACACATTGATGTTATATTCTCCGGACAGAAATGTTGCTAAATGCAAGAACACCTGATGATTCTCCTACATGGTGCAGTCCCATTAGCTGTGGATAATTGGTGCTGCACAGCGGACCAAATCGAGCACCCTGTTCAGTACTTCACAGGGGCAGGATGAAGGGTTTTTGGAGAGCTAAAGCCTTAAAACAAAGCGAGAAGGCCCGGATCAAAGATACCAGAGTTTCATTCACTTTGTACTTAGAGCCCTTTGTAGCGCTTACCTACCCCTCACTCCATGTCTCACAGCACAGACCCTCTCCGCACCTTCATCTTTCTTATGCTTCCTGTCTGTATTCTCTCGCTGGGTGTTTTAATGAGTTTTTGACAAACATAAAATACAATCATGGCTATCAAGAGGAGCTGAATGAAATTGTTAATTCAAAATTATCACATGACAATATCTGCATGCTGCGGAAGGAAATGTTTATACTAATGAGGGCTAGGACATGAACACAAGTGCACATTCTGAGGACTGTGCAGCCACAACCACAAAAAGGTGTTTTGTCTTATGCTGCCTGGCTGTGTGGAGTTTGCAAGTTCCCTTTGTGGTTGCATTGGCTTTCTTCCAGTTGCCATGGGTTCCCGCCACGGTCAGAAAACTCATAGCTGAAGCAAACTAGAGACTCTAACTGTCTGTAGGTGTATAAAAAGTACGCAGCTTATCCGGTGTGTGCCGAGATAGGAGGGTGGATGGATGAATTTAATGTGCTGTGAAGGATCCGTTTGATCACATCGGCAGTTGTGGGCGTAGGCGTGCCCTGAGAAATGTTCCTTGACAGCCAAGCGTCTCCAGCCTTGTTCATAACTGCTCTTGAAGCACGTGTGGTATGCAGTTAATTGCTTTCGCTTCTCCGAGCATCTTTTGTTGACTTTCACCTCGATTTGAATGATGCACTTGACTCTTGTGCTCAGCCAAATGCCTCCGTAGCTACAAATCTGTCATAGAGGGACTAAGACAAAGCTTCTGTCCTTGACCTTGTCGAGGACATGTCCTCTGTGAATCCTTCACACCGCCTTGCACACCGAGTACAGACAAAAGTTCACAGCTTGCCTTGTATTTGCGGCATACATACATTAATATATTCATACTGAATAATTGCACAGCCCAACTACACACTGGTTAAACCGAAACCTGTATTCGAATGATAGAGTAATCCTTATTTTTACTCTTATTCTAATAGTTAAAATGTATTGCATACTAGATTTTGGGGATACACTGTACTGCATTCTGTACTTAATTGGGACCCAGTACCATGTCACTGACACATTTGGCATTGCCTATCCATGAGGAACAACATGGTCTCGGTCCGTGGTCAATTTCCCAATAAATACAAGCTACATTTTCAAAATAAAGCCACCAAAACTACTTGGTTAAATTTGAAAAAGAGCATGGGTCCGCTTAAGGTAACTGGTAATTGGCTGTTTACCACAAACTCTGGTTTCTTTAGATAAATGACCACCCAACAATCATCGCCCCTCTTGGACGCAGGACGGCCCGACCATCACCTTTACTCGTTTACCTCCAGTGGATTGAGGTTCTGTTACAGGCTTTGGTGTGCTAACATGGTAAAAGAAATGTGCTTCTTTAGACAGACGTGAACCAGCTTTGCAAATATGTTGCTGACATATATTAATATTTTCTGAGGTAAAACTTTAATGGGTGACAGTGACAAAAGCTTTGGACCAAAGAAGATAAAACTCATCAATCAGGATCGTTTTCTTTCAAAACCGGATGGCCATGCGGAATTTCTTGAGAAATGTTTACCTCTTATAAGAACTATAAATCAGTTTTGATCCAGAGCTTACAATACACGTAAACCCTCATCCTGCATTCTAAGCACCAACCGTTCACCGTGAAAACCTTGGTTCAAGCCTTTATGTATCAATCCCTGTCCTTTGTATTGGTGCTGTCCTCTAAGTGTCACTGTTCAAATACAGCACAAGTATTTTTTCTCTTTGTTATAGTTCTATATTCCCTTATTGCCACAGCCTGACTTACAGCCTTGTATATATTCAATAATATGGAGTGCTTCAGGGCAGAGAAAACTTTTTTTGAGAGTTATTACACACAATCTCACGTCATCATCAAAACCTCTACAGAGAACTAGCTGACAAGCGTCCTGGACTTTAGGTAGCTACTGGAGTTTAGTAGACTATGGGAATTTAAAAAGGTAAATCATTTCTGTTGCATTTTATTTCCCTCAATCTGTCTCTACGTTTTAGTCGTGTCTTTGTTCAATTGCCACAGGGGTAGTTTCTCTGTTAAACCAGACCCAGGAGAGTCTGTTTAAGCTCGGGAGATGAAGTTGCTCTGAATTTATTGCATAGATTAGGTTTCATACCAAGAAATAAGAGTCTGTTAAATGTTAGGTTAGAAATGAATCCTTTTTCAGGATTTCACCAGTGTTCTCAACAGTGTCGGTCTGAAGTTAATAAAGTGCTCGTACAAATACAGAGTACTGACTCTCTTCAGTAGATCAGGCGCTGTATTCATGAGGGATCTTATCTTATCACCAAGAGTCCTCTAAAATGAACGTATTCACGAAGAGAAACTTGGAGAACTTCAAGTGTCGGAGAGGGAGTGGGGTCGACACTGTTGCAATGAATGACATCAGGCCTTTTTAAAACCCAGGAATGCAAAAACTCGAGTTCTTAGAAGAATGAACGTACAAGGTTTCACAAGGACACATGAACAGAAGAGAAGGTTATTGAGAAAGGCCCACCATGTTTCAGGAGTGGACTTGCTCACTAGGCTTGGCCTGTGTCAGGAAATGTGCAATATAACATTAATCGATCTTACTATCTTCATACGTTGGAGCGTGAGAAACTAATCCGATTTAAAAGGATTTCATTGCAAAAATCGATATTTCATAAACTGTGTCACGGATTTTATACATGACACACGGTCAGATATTGACTTGTCAAGTGTATTGTATCTGGCATCAGCTGCTATCAGAGTTTGATATTTTACTGCTCTAACTTCTCCTTGAGTTGCAAACTAATTTTCACAGTTTAATGAAAGGCTTTTGAATTCATCTTTGACCAAACACTTAGGAGTCCTAACCTTAGGACTTATTTTTTCTACAGACTTGTCCAGTTGAGAGGAACTTCTTGCCTTAAGGTGTTTTGCGAATACCACCTTAGATCTAAATTTGGATAGAACCATCTTTGTGTCAGCAACACACAAAACAGAATTACACTTTTGTAGATGGGAAATCATCACGGCAGTCCTCACTAGAGATTGTTAGTGTGTCGAACCCTTTACACCCACACTGTCTGCAAATCAAATGAACTCTAGTCCATTATCTTGTCTGGCTGATGAAAACGCTGCTGTCGGCTGTAGACCTAACCAATTCACTTTATCTTACAAGTTTAGTAGTTTATAGCAAGAGTGTGCTGCAGTTTTTTTGTAGCCAAGCCCAACTAAATTGTACTTTGACCCACGTATAAAATATATAAGTGTTTTTTAATACTTACGTGCTCATTAGCATCCTCTTTAGCTTCTTAGTGGATTATGCAATGCACTTCATTCTGCACACTCTCTTTTGCAAGCTGTTTTCAACCCAATAGGTGAGGTATTGTTACGCTTCAACTATCAAAAGTATTCATTTGACTCCCTCCCCTCCCCAAATTATGTAATATCTTGCTTGACCTCTAGATAGAAAAGACAAGTAACCCATATAAAGTCTTTGATACTTTCCCATGATTTCTGGTAATAATACTGTGACTTTTGGGGCCTCAAAGAGAGGTCAAGGAACAATTAATTGGCTGAGGGATTTATTAGCCAAAAATTACTCTTATCCTTAATCTTTAAACAAAGTGCAGCAAGTGCTCCTTGAAAAGACTCCATTTTATCCACTCTGTAAACCCTCACATTATTAAATCTAACCTAAAAGACTGTACAGGCTCTTTGAGCCATACTTTTGACAACGTGATGTGAGCAGTGTCTGAAGTCATTAATGTATTGCTTATAGGCTAGACAGTATAGAGAGGCCTCGTGACAGCTGACGAAAGAAAAGAGCAGAGAGAACAGGGAGGTGAAGACACTTCAAATCCAGCATGAAAGAAATCCACAGCACTATTCTTCACAGCACTGCAATATATGAAACAATGTATTGTTCAGGATAGAATACACTTGTGTACATTTGAAGGTTTATTTTGACAGGTTTTTAAAGGTTAACAAGACGCTGGCAGAAACTGGTGAGGATTTTCAAATCACAGAGCATTTCTTGTTTCATACGAAATATGAATTAGATTCAGTTAAATGACACAGATATATTTAGACACAGTTGTCTAAATACTGCTGTGTACTTTTGGAAATGTTTCCATTGTTTGAGTTAAACTCTTTGCTCCTTTCAAGGGAAAGATGTGTGTTCATATATCAGCCCAGTCTTCAAAATGCCAAACCATGCAATAGACCTGCCAATCCACCATACAACAGCATGTGAGTACCACTGTTTGCCATGAGAGATATAGACATATGTGGTGCAGTACCAGCAGGAGGTGATAGTGAAGGGAGTAAAAGCTCTAAAGTAGCATGAAGAGGCAGAAAGTCAGCATTTGGAGGAGGTCGGGGTTGGCTGGTTTGCTATTTTAAGCAAAACCTCGATGTTTTCCGAAACCTAACCAAGTAGTTTTGGTGCCTTTATTTTGGAGGTGACACCAGCTGGTCTAGTGGGTCCATTACACGGTTTGGTTGTTTTATGTATACCTACAAACATCAGAAGGCTATTTGCACAATTTCGGCTTAGTATTCAATGCATTCACCCCCATGAAACTGATCGGCGAACTAAGCACTCTGGGCTTGAGTACTTTGAGAAAAAGGAGGCAAAGACACAAGTAAACATCAGTGGAGCTGGTTTTAAGATCTAGCGAATCAACATCACAGAGACCCTGTTATGGACGAAAGCTCAAAAATGACTGTATTTGTTAGGGCTAACTCACTTCCCATGCCATCGTCTTGCAAACTTTTATCAAGCACAAATAAATAAAGGTAATCTGACTGGAAACATCACAAACTGGCATGGTTTGTTTATGGACCAGGACAGGAAGGCTCAGCAGTGGGTGATAAATACCACAAAGAGCATCATTGGTATCCATCTACTGAGCATCAGTGACAACGGTGAGGTGAGGTGTCTGCACAGAGACCAACGGAAACTTAAAGACAACACCCATACTCGATGCAGAAGTATCTGCTGCTATTTCTGCTATTTCCCCTGAATAGACAGCAGCTTCACTCCTCCCACTGTGATCTCATCGTCACCATCAATACACGACAGGGAACTGAAGTTGCACATGCTGTACATACTTTCTAGCCGTATACAGTAGCTGTATAGTCAGCAAGATTACACAGAAACTACTGAACAGATTTCTACAAAGCCAGATGGAGATGGCATTTTTCGTCAATAACGCATTGATCTTGATGAAAGCACAATCAGGTGTATTGAGGTGGCTGGTATCTACAGCATGTGTGAATAGATACGGTGATCTTAAATTATGGTCGAGCAGAGCCGTGGAGTTTGATATTGGATTAGCCTTGATTAAATTAAGGGGTACTGTTGGGCCTTAGCGGATGTATTGCACTACTGAGTGCAATTCTAGTTGCATTTTATTTATTCATGTGTGTAAAGTAGCATTAAGGGCCGACAGCTCACACTACATTGTGCAACCTGTGCAAAACCCCAAATGAACGAACTCTAATACCTTCATGTGAATCACATGTGTTGCATTAGTCATATCGGCGATGGATAACTACCACATTATCTGTAGGGAGGCAGCCAAAAACTCAAACACATGAGGCGGATGAAAGCAGCGACAGAGGAGACGGAGAAAGCTAACGAGGGGCTGGAAAGGGAGACGGAGCCGAGAACAGACGTAGAGAAGAGGGATGAAACGGAGGGAATGAATAAAGAAAACAAAAATCCTTGAGAGTGTTTCGAGGTTAATGTGGTGAGCTGGTGTGAAGTAAACACCCAGACAGTCATACACTTTTATCGCTCCAGGAAAAACAAAACGAGTGCGAAGCAGCGAAAGGAGCCGCACTGTCAAGCTTAGTTCCACCTCAGTTGGATTGTCATTGATTTTTTTTTTTTCTCTCTCTTTCTCTTCCTGAGTCTCCCCTCTGTCTATCTTTTTTCTCTTTCTCCCTGTCTTTTCTAGGTGCTGGATGTAATTGGATTCCCTCACTGTAAAACTGTGGGTTTAAAAGTCTGGAGGGGGAGGAGGAGTGTGTAGTGCAGGTCGACAGCCGGCCGTACTTGTTGAAAAGTCCAACCTGCCCGTGAACATTTGCGGCAAACCATCTCTACCTGTGTCTAACTGCTACTGTAGAGATGAAGCTGGCATTCATTGTTACATGAGTATGAATACATACTGACACACATGAATCTTTTTACATCGGAATCAGACGCTGCTCCAAATTCTCCTGCACAACCTGTATTATTATGGGTTAAATCTTGGAATTGATCTCATAACAGCAGATCATTGTGTTCATAGTTAGCATCATTTAAGAACAAATACTGGAGGATCGGCAGAAACAGCCGTATTGTTTCTCATCGTGACACCTTTGAAACGACATCATAGAGAGGAACGCAGTAAACCGACTGAGTAAACGACTTTCTCTTCGAAAAATGTGTGTTAATTTACAAATCTGTTTTCCATCCATCTGTTAGGTGAACCTGTTTATCCTTGAGGGTCGCAGGGCCAGTTCCAGCTGTCACTGGACGACATTTGCTCATATTCTGAGCTGTGTGTCTGTTGACCTGATGAATTACAGTCCACCAGTCCCTCTCCTCTATCTCTGTTTTGTTCTCTACAAACTCCTTAGGGATATGTCTGTCTCTTTAGCTGCTATACGCTCTACTCTGTGTCCACTACGGCTATTTGCTAACATTGGCTGTCTGTCGTTTGACGCTGATGCCAACACGAGGTAGAACAGCTACCTGAAAACGTGGCTGATGAGAGCAAAAAGTAAAGTTGTGGGCCTTCTAAAGTCTAAACCATAAAGTTTGGTTGGTGTATCACATGCACATATTTATATCTTTTAAACTTGATGGCATCACACCTATAGATAACCTCCGTTTTTCAATCGCAGGATCAAAATAACCAGTTTAGATGGTCCTCTAGCCTTCACACAGCTACGTATGTGCTCTGAGTTCAAGTTTGAAATGTACCAAACCTGAATATTAAACCACAACATAAGGAGCACTTGGCAGAAAAACAGACCTGACATTCAAAATGTAAAGGTACCCTCTAAACAGAATCATGCACGCTGAAACAAAAACTTAAGAATTCAGCGGAGAGTTACCCTGGGTGGTAATGATTAATTAGACATGGAGCCTGAGGCAAAGCACAACAAAAAAACAACTGCCAGATTTCATCATATTTTTCATCAGTGCTCAAGGACACACATGGTCAAATCGACAGACAAAAGGAGAAGGGCAGATTGCAGGGAGAGATTGCCAAACCCCGGCCGAAGCTTTTCATGGGTGAGTGTGGAGAGAGTGTGGGCGGCGTCAGCGGGGGCCAAAGCACCAACACAGCGACGGGCAGTGTGTCGAAAATCTTTAATCTTTGGATGAAACGAGCGAGGGGAAGTTGTGTTTCATTTTGTTTAGTGGGACTGAATGGGGGAGTGAAAAATGAGTGTTGGAAACAATTAAGTTTAACATGAACTAGGTGTCATTTGACAGGTTAATGAGGTCATTGTTTTTCATCCCCCTGGAGGCATGTAGTGAACATTAATTGGAGAAATGCCTTTAATAGCCTGTAATGCTAAGACATTCCTTCCCTCCTGCTGTGTGATCATGAACTCATCCTAAACAAAGCTGGCAGTTTGTGGAACTCACTCGTCTTTTGCGCTGATTAGTAAAGAAATGCCTTATATTTAGCCTCCTTCCTTTCCCTAGCATATCCGCTCAGTTTCATTTGTTCTGACTGCGAGGCGAGCAATGATGGATCTCAAATCGAATTCATTTATGTGCTGAGACAGTCAAGAGCCATACACATAAATAAATCTATCATCGCTGCCTCTCAGCGATGATATAAACTGTTAGGCCCATTTACTTACTGCAACACTCGTGTGAGAAGCAAGGTCAGTGGGTTAACAGCAATCCTGGGTGTTCCGCTATCACAGAGCTGACTCACTTTTAATCCAGGTAAATCACTGATGTACACTATATTGCTCACCTACCTTGACTCGCAAATGAACTTAAGTTACATCCCATGCTTAATCCATAGGGTTCAATATAACGTCGGTCCCTTTGCAGCTATAACAGCTTCAACTCTTCTAGGAAGGCTTTCCACAAGGTTTAGGAGTGTTTATGGGAATTTTTGACCATTCTTCCAGAAGCACATTTGTGAGGTCACACACTGATGTTGGACAGGAAGGCCTGGCTCTCAGTCTCCGCTCTAATTCACCCCAAAGGTGTTCTATCGGGTTAAGATCAGGACTCTGTGCAGGCCAGTCAAGTTCATCCACACCAAAGTCTCTCATCCATGTCTCTATGGAGCTGCTTTGTGCACTGGTGCACAGTCATGTTGGAACAGGAAGGGGCCATCCCCAAACTGTTCCCACACAGTTGGGAACATGGAATTATCCAACATCTCTTGGTGTGCTGAAGCATTCAGAGTTCCTTTCACTGGAACTAAGGGGCCAACAAAGCCCAGCTCCTGAAAAACAACCCCACACCATAATCCCCCCTCTAACAAACTTTACACTTGGCTCAATGCAGTCAGACAAGTACCGTTCTCCTGGCAAACGCCAAACCCAGACTCGTCCATCAGATTGCCAGATGGAGAAGCGTGATTCGTCACTCCAGAGAACGTGTCTCCACTGCTCTAGAGTCCAGTGGCAGCCGGCTTTACACCACTGCATCCGACGCTCTGCATTGCACTTGCTGATGTCTGGCTTGGATGCAGCTGCTCGGCCATGGGAACCCATTCCATGAAGCTCTCTACGCACTGTTATGAGCTAATCTGAAGGCCACATGAAGTTTGGAGGTCTGTAGCGATTGACTCTGCAGAAAGTTGGCTCCTCTGCGCACTATACGCCTCAGCATCCGCTGACCACGCTCTGTCATTTTATGTGGCCTACCACTTCTGTCGTTCCCAATTGCTTCCACTGTTATAAACCCACTGACATTTGACTGTGGAATACTTGTTGCACAGGTGGCCTATCACAGTACCACGCTGGAATTCACTGAGCTCCTGAGAGTGACCCATTCTTTCACAAAAGTTTGTAGAAACCGTCTGCATGCCTAGGTGCTGCTTTTATACACCTGTGGCCATGGAAGTGATTGGAACACATGATTTCAATTATTTGGATGAGTGAGTGAATACTTTTGGCAATAAAGTGTGCTGCAGCTTCAGAGTAACGTATTAAAACTGGCCAAGGTGTAATATTAGACAGATTTCCCTTGATAATTAGTCTATGCCCATTTTCAATTGTATCAAGCAGCAAAAAGAGTTGCAGCAGGACATGTCGCAATTGTACGTCCATTGAAGTGACTATTATTTGCTCTCTAGGATGTTAAAAAAATGCGTGAGGCTCAAAATCTCAAAGCCATTCAGAGCACAGGTTTGATTCTAAGGTCAAGCGAGCGACTGTTCTCTTCTATACCTAGAAATAAAATGTTTTTTTTCCTAGTCTGACCTGTTTTGCCCACTTAAAAGACAAAAATTACAAGATCACGTTTAGATCCAAACCTGCCAGTTCTTGTTTCCCTCTGACCGATGGTTTACTTCAACTCCAGAGTTCAGATCTGAAACCAAATACTACATAGAGGCGCTTTCTTCTTTTGAAATAAGTGACTGTTGCTTTAACTTTGGATTCCCTCACTGGCTTTTCTCTCTCCCTGTCTCCCTCTCTTCTATTTGGCAGCCTTTTTTCTCATGATCGCATTCTTCTTCATCTCTAATTCCCCCACAGTTTCTTCATTTATCCTTCATTGTCTCTTATTCGGCTTCGCTCCCTCAGTCTCCTCTTCTGTGGCAGTGGTATTACTGCATCGGGATCCAGGGGAGTTAGTGGCTGATTAGGCAGCAGAAACAAGTAAAGCCTGGTTAATGGTGTCTATTTTTTCTCAACACAAACTTCCTCTGAAGGCACGACAACATCACACACGCACACACACAATCACAGGATACACTACATGGTAAAAAGTATGTGGACAGTCAACTGTTACAGCTAACACTCTTTTGGGAGACACTTTCCAGAAGATTTTGGCTTTGCAAAGGGCTGCACTGATGGGGGGGAACCAGTGAGACCATGGAATATAATGCAGCAACGATCCTCTAAAGTCATAAGGCCTGTACACCTTTACAGTCTATTGCAACCCAACACAAGAGAGACTGAGAGCTGCGTCTGGGTTGTTGTTGCTGAAATGTGGCATCATGGTGCAGCCGGTGGAAACCTTAACATCGTCTAGAAAAGCCGTAATCTGTTCTGGCAACGGTAATGATGGGGCCTGGTGAAATCCAACAGGAATGTACGCTTGCTTCATTACCCTTGATAGCCAATGTGGTTGTCCTGTCTGAAGTCGGTGTAAGTGATGTTGGGCAACCAGGACAGGTCGCGGTGGAAGCATGCTGAGCAAGGTATTCAAGATGTCCCTCTCAGATCCTCCTGGAGAAACCTAAGACATTCCCAGGCCAGATGAGAGTAACATCCTTCCAGTGAATTCTGGGTCTACCCTGGGGTCTGCGTCCAGGTGAGCACGAGCAGAAAACACTTAACGGAAGGCGTCATCCTAATCAGATGGCTCCTCAGCTGGCTCCTTTTAACATGCCCATGAACAGACTCTACTCCGAGCTGTCTTTTGCTGTCCAAGCTCCTTACCCTTTCTCTAAGGCTGAGCCCGCGGACCCTACAGAGGAAAAACTCATTTCTGACACTTGTAGCCGCTTGAATAAAATATATCTGAACTCCTTTTCTTGTGGCAGCAACTCACTCTCAGTACGGCGGGAGCAATCCATTGTTTCTGGCAAAGAACTTCCCAAAAGTGAAACTCTCGCCAAAATGCAACCTAGGTTTTTTTTGTGAATGTACCCGAGTCAAACCTTCATGTAAAAGCATAATTACGACGAAAGCGCCACTTTTAAGATTTACCGTATTTTCGTTTTCGGGTTAAACTCATTTTCACTGGGAGTGCTACGGGTACTTTTACGATAGCATCAAAATCTCTATGTTTAAAACAGTAAGAAGTCTCGACACAACATGAAACTTTGCTCGTAGTATCACCAGGGTCTCTACACATGAACACGAGCATTGAGAACATTGTTTGTGTACACAGAGTTTACTAAAAAGAAGGTTTTTGAACAACTCATGTTAGCAGTAGCTTGTTCCGCTAGCTGCCGTCCTGCCAGTGGAGAAGTATCAATTTCCGAATGTGACGTAACCTGGAGGAGAGTTAAGGTGGAACTACTGTCTTCTGGCAACAACTATCCACGCGGTATCTCACGTGACTTTTCCGGCTTTTTATTTTACTATTGTTTCTTATATGAGGCTCCTTTTTCAACTTCAAGGTCAATATTGTTTTTCGTTAGCGACAGAACAACAAATTGTCCTGCATTTATATGGAACTAAGCTTTAGGAGCGTTCCACCTTAACTGTCCTCCATGTTTTGTTGCATTCTGAGATCGATACTTCTCGGCTGCCATGACGCCGGCTAGCGGCTAATAAACAACTGCTAACGTGAGTTGTTCAAAAACCTTCTTTTTAGTAAACTCTGTGTACACAAACAATGTTCTCAATGCTCGTGTTCATGTGTAGAGACCCTGGTGATACTACCAGCAAAGTTTCATGTTGTGTCGAGACTTCTTACTGTTTTAACGATAGCATCAAAATCTCTATTTTTAAAAGTGCCCGTAAATGAGTTTGACCCAAAAACAAAAATACAGTAAATCTTAAAAGTGCCTCTTTCGTCTTAATTATGCTTTAACATGAAGGTTTGACTTCGGTACATTCACAAAAAGTCTAGGTTGCATTTTTGCGAGAGTTTCACTTTAAGGCCAACTAAAGGTTTGTCTCCATAGCTTCCCTGAACTCATCCAACATCTGAGTTTTAGCTTCAGTGACCGCTGAAGCTAAAACTCACCTCTACCTCCTCAGTATTACAGCTTCCTTCAAGCTCTTCTGTACTTGATCTAACAAAGATTGTACCTAATTTGGCAGGTTTTTCCAGTGGAAATTCTATAGGGCACAGTAAGAACTGAGCGTATAGCAACAATAGTGTTTGACTGACATAATCTTGATGAGGTAAAGCTCAGAAAGATCACAGCAAAGACTGTTTAAAACCAAAGGCTGAAAAACTCATTTTAATCTCAAACCCTAAACCCAGACCTGTCCAATATTGAACCCCTCGAGGATCTTTCCATTTTTCTGAGAACATTAGGTAAAAGAGCATGTTCACACGCACACATAAACTGAACCGCATGCCAGTTCCTGATACACTCCATCTCTCTGTCAGTTATTTGATTATACCCTGGGGCACCATAGGAATGAGAGACAGTCTGAACAAGAGAGGGAACGAGAGAGAGAGAGAAAGAGAGAGAGGAGGAAAAACATGAGACGAATTTGAATCTGACAGCGAGGGAGCACAAGATGGAGAGACTGGGAGTGGGAGTTGGAAGGGGCTGAGATAAAGAATGGGAGTGACAGTGTCTGGATCAATAGTGTGTTGAGATATTCATTTGGACTCTGTTGGGGTTCTCGGAGTGAGCACACACTCTCTGTTTCTCTCTTTCCGTCCCTCTATCTTGCTCTCTTTGTATCCACATCTCACCGTCTCTCTCTTTCTGCCTCCTGTCTGTCAAGATAGTTCACCACTGGGTGTCACTGAGGAATCGAGAGGTAGCTGCAACCTCATTCTGCTATTCAGAGGATCTGGATGGCAGAAGTGAACGGGGAGCAAATCATAGCTTATTGGGCTTTTTTCCCCGTATCTTTATTTAAGAGTGCGGTCTTTCAATGCGAGAGCGCGGCTCATTGATTTCACATTCTGATTTTGTAATGCCCCTAAAACCTCCCCGCTCGCCCTCAAATAACCCAGAAATTGTGCTTGAGATGTGTTTATTGCTCAGACTGTATGCTTGGACTCAGGTGTAGAGTTGCTGTGCTCGAGGTTCAGCCTTTCTCCTCACACTCAGGCTGCTCTTGTGTGCTCATGAAACGTCTGCTTTCAAATTTCGTCTCTGCTCTCGAATGTTTTTGTGCCAATAACCCTGACAAAATTTCCCAACAAATAAAATGTCAGGTGTAGCGCTGACAAACTAAATGTTCCCAGCCTTACTGTGGGCGCGTTCGCTTTGCTTCATCGAGCATCTCTTATAGGTGGTTACTCTTTAGCCACGGTCCTCCACCCCCAACCCCTTCAGAAGGCTAATGAAAATAGGAAGAAAGTAATGTGTTTAAATAGACTGAGAATCTGGCACCTGCATGTGAAACAAATGAACAGAACAGTGTCCGCGAGTGGAAAACCATCCTCACGAAGGGCATGTCTGCTCTGTGAGTGCACACAACAGCATCTGCAAACAGCAATAAAGACAACAACTCCCATGATCCCACGCTACTTATGTCCTGTGTTTTGTTCCAACCGAGAGACACGTATGAGCAGAAATCACATTCTGTACATTTAAGTTTTCTTTCTCATGTGGTGCGAATTTCAAATTACGAAGCGGCTGGAAAAGGTTTTTCATGTCTTTGTCCAAACAAACACTTGGAGACGCCGTGCTGACCACAAGACCTTCTTGAAACTCCATTTCCATTTCAGTGGCAAAAACAGAAGCAGAAAAACAGAAAAAAAATGTTCTTTTTAGTAAACTCTGTGTACACAAACAATGTTCTCAATGCTCGTGTTCATGTGTAGAGACTCTGGTGATACTACGAGCAAAGTTTCATGTTGTGTCGAGCCTTCTTACTGTTTTAAAAATAGAGATTTTGATGCTAGCGTAAAAGTGACCGTAGCACTCCCATTGAAAATTAGCTTGCCCGAAAACGAAACTACGGTAAATCTTAAAAGTGCCTCTTTCGTCGTAATTATGCATTTACACGAAGGTTTGACTCATATTCAATCACAAATAAAGCCTCGGTTGCTTTTTGGTGAGAGTTTCACCTTAAATCGAAATGGAATTGTGTTAAAAACACACTCGAGATTTAGGAAACACAGCCTCTGAAGTAGGGCTTGGAGTTTTTTTTGTTGTCATATTGCTTTCTCCTAGTGTGCAAGTAGCTGACCACGTTCACACCTCCCCTCCAAAAATCTGGCACCTCCATGTGAAACAAATGTACAGAGGCAAACGAGAACATACCATGAAAAAAACTTTCATACCTCGTCTGTGAACATTTCTGCATGTAGATAGATCTTCATTAGCAATGTTGTTTTTTTAACAATAAAGACAACAACTCCCATGATCCCACGCTACTTATGTCCTGTGTTTCATTCCAACTGAGAGACACGTATGAGCAGAAATCACATTCTGTGCATTTAAGTTTTCTTTCAAAATGGTTTTGAACTTTCATGTGGTGCGAATTTCAAATTACGAAGCGGCTGGAAAAGGTTTTTCATGTCTTTGTCCAAACAAACACTTGGAGACTCTGTGCTGACCACAAGACCTTGAAGAAACTCCATTTCCATTTCAGTGGCAAAAACTGAAACACTGCTGCACTGTAAACCTTAAATGGAAATGGAATTGTGTTAAAAACACACTTGAGATTTAGGAAACAGCCTCTGTAGTAGGACTTGGAGGTTTTTTGGTGTCATATTGCTTTCTCCTAGTGTGCAAGCAGCTGATAAGATGGAAGTGAGATTGATACGGGACAACTGAAGTAAAAAAAATAAGGAGTCAGCTGATCCAAACTAAAAGATAACCCTAAAAACTGCAGAGTCTTAATGCAATATGGATGTAAAACGGAGGTCTATAACTAAACTGTACATGGTTCTATTTTAAGATAAATGCATCACAGGACCCTGCGTAGAAAAGTGCAATGTAATTACCATGTAAACCGACAAAACTGGGCTATAGAACCAGCTCCAAAAAAGCTATTTCATACAGAACGTGTCAAAATTGCAGGAGGAAATGATCAAAAGTTTTAAAGGCAGTGACAGACATCAACATGGCACAAGCCCAACACAGACAAACTGCATTAACAGAGGAACTAACAGACACAAATAAGCCAGACATGAAGTCTGCCTCTGCAGAGGAAGTGAGCTCTCATGTCCTCTTTTTCAAAAGAGTCTCTACATAAACAGCTGCATGGAACAGCAACTCCATTTTCACACTTGCTTTGCATGTGAATGGATTACTTAGAGTGGTCCTCGAGCTTGAGCTAACAGAGCATGAAAAAGGCATGATGGTGGGCGTCTGAAGTGCGCGTCTGAGCATCACCGAGATAGTCGAGCTGCTGGCCATTTCAAAGGGAAATGTCTCAAAGGTGTACAATGAATGGAGCCAGACACAGGGCAGCTCATCAAAACGCTGCTTTGTGGAAACCCGCCACTGACGCATGAATATGAGAGACCTGGGGGCTGAGGCTTTACCAGACAGTAGATCACTACTACAATGTGCAAGTGATGAACTGAACAGTGCCACAACAAGCAATATGTGAACACACAAAGCATCGCTGGTTGGACTGTTTAAGGAAGCCCTGAGAGGCAAGTTCATTTATTTTCATCTGCAAAGACATTAAAAACAGCATGCAGGAGTCTTTTTTCTGATTTTGTCGCCCGTCGGTCTTCTCCCACACATCTGTCGACCTTAAGGTGTGCAGAAGCTGTGCTCCGTGGGCCAGGATCACTCTGTTTTAAACATCTGTGAGAGTTTCATCAGGCAAAACACGGATTGTTTTTGGTTTTTTTAAATCCTCATTTAGGCCACAGGATGCTGAAGTGCACCATGTTTGAAATAGGACTCAAAAAACATCATGTTTTCTTCCAGGTGTGTTCGATATCTCCACGTGGAAGAATCAAAACATTGTGTGTTAGCAAGTTATGTAGGAAGGGAGATGTTTAAAACTCACCTGGAAGCAAACGTGAACGCTCTTCATCCCGTTCAGAACAGAGGGCCGCGGTGCACTTCAGCAGCACTGAGGCTGAACTGTGCGTCACAAAAACAAACACCAGCCATGAAGATTAACACACAATATTCTTTTGTTCCCTGCGTTTTCACTGAATGATGTCTGAAGGGTTCTCTGAAGGGACAAGTGACGTGAAGCTGAAGTGGAAAGAAATGCGTCGGCATCGCAGCGACAATCACTCGACTGAGCGTTTTTTTCCAGCTAAAGCACATAAACACTTGACAGCTGAATTGCACGTGATGCTCTCACTCATCTGGCCATTTTCTATATATTACAAAGTCGAATAGTCAGTACGTGTATTTGTTTTTTTTTTAAGGTGCGGGCTTTATTTTCCTGCTACGAAAAAAAAGGTGTCGCCATGACTGCATTTCTACCATGATGACACACACGCTGACCGACAATCTGCGTGTTTAAAACATGGAGAGTATGAGCTTACTTGTAGGTAAATAAGTTTGATAGGGTGGCATTTTCGAGATGCTTTATTTTGGCAGCGTGTTCAGGAATTAGCTCAGCGTTAACCTTTTGAAAACATTTTCCGACGGCCTAAACTAGCAGCGCTGCAGACGATCTGATCTGTGAAAAGGACACTAGACGCCAAGCAAAACAGCCCGAATGTAGATGACGCATTTCAAAGTGCTTTACTCTTTCCTGGGAACAATAGTGGTCCGTGCCCTTTGAGTGTCTAGCGTGCAATTTGGACAATCTTTCACATTAAAATGGAGCCTGCTGGGTGACATTAATCACGGGTTTCCTGATGTCCTGACAGTTAAACAGAGGAGGCATTGCAGATGTCGCTTGAGTGTGACAGCGTGGATTCTCTGCACATCTCTTTATTTACTCTTGACGTCACTGAACACATCAGAGCGGGCTTAACACTTTCACTTAACGCTTTTCTGAAATGTCCCCCTCGCTTTTTCACGCCCACGCCGTGCCCGAAACAGCCACTCTTTTTCTGTCTAACACCTTTGTTGATGTGGTCTGAGTTCATTGAGCTCACTGATTTGCCAATGCTCTGCTACACACGGGTTGATACAGCCTCACCTAGAGACGCCCCCGTACGGCCACGGTCCGCTGGTTCCGACTGATGAAAGGCTGCACGGGGGCAGCCATCAGGAGTTTTCCCGAGGATGTGATGCTGTGAAACGGTTCTTGAAGGGAACGCGGGAGTACATATTTTTTTTAGTTGGGCAGTTGTTCGTCTGGTTTCACAGAACATAATAGTAATTAGCTTTAGCATTATTCCACAAACCACCCAAGGTTCAGAAACAAACACTGCTTCTACATGTTTTCTGTCTGCTATCTTTTGGTTACACAGTCACAAAGTAAAAAATAACGATATGAGTCAGAGATTCAGAGAATCGCTCCAGAGGCAGCGGTTCAAAAACAGACCAGCGGGGTCACGGTGTTTAAGAAATACTTGATGTTCATGTTTTCCGTGAGCTGTTTTCACATTCACTACAGGTCAACTTTTTAAGTTCAGACAATTTTGAATTGGGTCTCAGGCGGAAGAAAATGAGACTGCACAAACATGTGAAAAGCCCTGCCAGTGCAATTCAGTTGGCTGGTCACAGATAAAAGAAAAAAAGAAAAGAAGCATGTCTGACCATAAACACTTTCTTTCAATTACTTTTCAGGAGATACACTTCTTGCCAGCTCTAATGCTGGAAAATGTTGAATTTATTGCTGAGTATTCTTAGCAGAGAGAGAGCAGAAAGCAGGATGGTCATATCCAGCACAGTGCACCCCAACAGTGTTTATCTACAGCCCAGAAATAGCAACAATACAGGGATATTAAAGCAGCCTGGGAAGCTATCACAAGGATTTGGTTGACTTTAATTCTGTGGTATTGTGTAAATGTGTCTTGTCAATAGAAATGTTGGATTTGTCTTACACGTGGATGGATATGTTCATGTTTACAGACTGCCAATCCCAACTGGCGTTCGACCATTTTATCAGCGCTTCTGTGAGCCAAACCACGCTGTCATTAAACCCAGATGCAGACGTACCTTTAGACCAAGATCAGTCAGAGGAAACTCGCCAAATAAATCCGATGAATACAACAGACCATGTGTTGTACAGCCTGTTAGAAGCACTGCGCAATTTTATAAGCACAGCTTAGTACAGCTGCTGCAAAGTCTGTTGGTCAGGCTGGAACACAGAACTACACTCCTTGAAACAAGGTTATCATTTTATTATCTAACCTGAACATAGAACAAGAAGTGACTTTTATTTTGCCATTGTATATGTGCCTTTTTTTGTCAGAAAGGCACATTTTTCACCTACACTGTAAAGGTATATTTATATACTGCAACATTGGTTATATAATGGTGACATATGTCAGAGGTGGTGGCTGCTGCTGCAGTGGCACTTGGTGGGAATACTGAATAATAAGCCTCATGTGGATCTAGCATCCATGTTTTATGTAAATGTACCTGTGGACATATCAGACTTCCACGTTATCTTGATACGGCTAACCTTTTTAGCTAACAATTTACTTTTTACACTAACATCCAGCAGACTTGGACCAACATTTGAATTAATTCTAAGTTGTTTGTCTTTCAACCTGATGAATACCAACCAGCTCTTTTCGCCCGGTTGTCAAATTACAACATTGTTGTTGTTGTCAAGCATCTGTATGGCAGAAAGCCTTTGGAACATATTGTACACATGAGACGGTTGCAGCTTGGTTGGGTTATGTACGCCACATAAGCTTCATATGTGACGTGATTTACATGTGTACGTAACGTTACGTATGTGACATGACGTCACGCTATGTATGGCTACATGACGTTAAGTGTGTTACATAATTTAACTAAAGTAAGTTAAAGTAAGTTAGAATACATCAACAGTTACTTTTGGTTGTCATATAGTCAGGTCAAGGTTCTGTGTGCGAGGATACCAAGTAGATCTGTATGAAATGCCGAGGGACGAGAAGAATATCTGGACCTGTAGCTGCTAAACGCTCAACAACGCTCACTAGCTGTTGTTGACTTTGTCAGTCATTCGGCTCTGGTCAGCTCGAGTAAACCTGCAACAATCAGATGGAAGATGCTAAAACAATTTCTCTCTGCATTTGTCATTGAATTCATTGTTAATCCAAATTCATCATCGTCATCACATTGTTTGTCGACTAAAAAGTACTTTTTTGTGTTAAATTTTCCACTCAGTAAACTATATTTTTGTCATTAGTCTTTTTTTTATACTACATTTAACAGATTCCTGCCATTAAAGGATTTTCTGTGTTGTTATGAGTAGATATTTGAAAGCAGATTTACAATTTATAAAAAAGTTCTTTAAGGTCTTAAATGTACTCCTACATGGATTCTGTCAGTCATCTTCTGAGTGCCACATAGATTTCTTATGTCTGTTTCCTACACTGGTGTCCTAGAAACACACGTGTACTGAATCTGTATGTGTGGCCAAGTGGGTGTTGTGTCTTTGCACATTCCCTTCAAGTGAATCCCAGCCCTTACAGCATCCTCCAGCGTACTAAATTAGATGCATGTTGGCCTGTCAGTCTGTGTTAGGGGTGCATGACAGGACAACACACACAGACAGCGCTGGTACTCGGGCACTTTGCATGCATTCAGTCATGTATGATCCTATTAAACTCATTGTGCTAGCTGTGAGAGGGGGCAGACAGAGCAGCTGAAGGACACTCGGTAAAACCTGCTCCTGCACCTGACTACACAGAACCCCACGCACACACATAGAAAACACACACTTGAGCACTTTTTGTGTCTAAATGCTCTTTTTTAGTCTATTTTATTCTATTCTTGCTCTATACACATGTCATTCTTCTTTTAAAGTTTATCCGTTTATCTGCATAGTGCAGCTGTAACACCTAAATTTCCCCTTTGAGGATCAATAACTCATCTTATCTTATTTTATCTAATCTTGTCTCGTCTTATCTCATCTTATAGACGCATGCAAACATATGCAGATGTGACGTGTTAATATTCAGCTTGAAGACACAGTGACATAAACTCACTTGCTGACCCAAAGATAAGTGTTAAGACATGCATGAGATCACATGTGGACACGCACACACACACACACACACACACACACACACACACTGACATATGCAAAGCTAGCTGACCCAATGAGATGGTTTGCAGAGAGCCATGCTTTATCTGCCAGCCTCCCTCCAAGCCATAAATTAGCGACAGGGTTACGAGTTTGAACTTCAAATGACCTCATACCCTCCGTCTCTCCTATTTAGAGACATTTGACACACAGGGATATGGTTATGTAATTTCAAACAGAATAATAAAGATAACATAAATAGATGTTGTTGATTGTGCTTCATCCACACAGAGAGAGACAAGAGGCACGTCAACTCAACAGCCTGAAGACTAACGAGTCATATTGGAAATCACCTTAAACATGATGGAGGGTTCTCCCTGACCTCAGCAATTTCCCTGACCACAGCTGTATAAAATGTCAGTAAAACCTGCAATGAAATGCTATTTTCTATTTGCACATTTGTTAATTTAATTGTTAATTCAATTATTTTGTTAATGGCCTCGTGTATCTCAGAGTTCCTCCTACAATCTGTCAACCAGTTAAAAGATTTTCATTAGTGTGGTTTCAGAGGAGTTAGATAGTTAGCTTGAATGGATAGTGTGAGGGTCGAAATGTTTATCCAGAGGAGCAAAGCAAATGAATTAACAACTAGTGCTGCAAGTTTCTGCCATGTTTTTGATAAAAGCTGACTTAAAATTGTACCTGTTCTTTTGTTATCCATTGATGAATCCAAACCCAACAAACAAATGTACTTTCACCCATCTGTGCGCCATCAGGTCTTAGATTGAGCAGCGGTTTGGCGCATTGATGGCAAACTGCACCATTTTTTTTTTTCAATAACCAATTTAAGTTAAGCTGCTGTGCCTTGAGCATAAATCCACGTAATTTCTTATCGTCTCTGCTGCGCAGGGATCACTGCAGGTAATGTAACTATAGATCATTTAAATTGGTCCCAATGAGCTTGATTCTTACTGAGGAGCTCTCGAAATAACGATCCCCTTTACACTTGACATTAAGATGTAGTCTTTACAGTCTATCGATGTCTTACCTACATAGGGAAAAAACAATGTAAATTCATGCAGAACACATTGGAGTGGAAATGCTATTGGATTGTGTGGACTGCATGGATCTCAGCCAAGCATAAATACAAGTTAGAGAACAAAAATGTGCCTCGAAAAGTAAAATGTGCTCTGTGTCTGCTTCTTATTGTTGCTGAAATGCTACAAACAAGCTCCTCCTTCAGTAGAGGACAATCATCAGAGCCCATACAGCAGCACTGCTTCAGGAGACACTAGTCAAACTGTGTAGGATGAGGGTCATGTGATCAACATAGGTGGCCAAGCTTAAGCTAGAACTAGCCAACTTGTCAACTGGCTTTGTTACACTCTTTGAGTACAAGTAATATTAGCCGGGTTAGCAAGGCTACCAACAAGTAGTTTGCAAATGTCTTTGGCTGTCTACTACTGTCATGTGACCCCTACCTTGCACATACAGTTGCATTAAGCTGGTGAAAATGGGGTCATACAAGAGAAAGCAGATCAACATGTTGCATGTATGCAGACGACAGAGCTGTATTTCTTACCGATAACCTTTCATTTAAATGGCCAAAGTTAGAGAAACTTTTAGACTTAATAAGGAAAGTTTAGTCTCCACTTCGGTTCCAAAGGAACCTGCTCTCTTCCCTGGATATGTTTACCATCCTTTTTCGGTATACTGATGACTGAATTTATAATTGTATGATTATTTGGGATACAAACAAGTAAAACTAGAGTACAATTATCAGTTTGTAGAGAAGACCAGCCACTGCATTCTCTCGTATCTTGCCTGAACACAATTTGGACATTCTGCCAAAACCATAGAAACCAATTGTAGTACATAATGTATACTAAAATATACTGCATAATATACTGCATATTATTTGGGAAAAAGCATTCCATAAATTAAACAATATGTGAAAACATGTCTTGCTATCTCCAGTCAAACTTCTCTAATTAACAAAATTGAGACTTGTTGTTTGTTTGAAACTTAAGAAGCTACCAGGTTAAAAATGAATCCCTGTTTCTACGGTAACTGAAGGGGTTAGAGAAGAACAAAACATTTCTGAGCTAAACTAATCAGTGTTTATATCTACTGTGCATCACATTGATAACATCGCTAACATACCCTAAATGAGGACTAATTATAAACTGGTATTACACCCGGAATGTAAAGTAAAACAATTATCCTTCATGTATTCTTTCAGCTCTCAACAAGAAATATACAGTAATTCTTTCTTCGCTGCTTTCATCTCTGTCCTCTGCTCAGTTGTTGCCTGAGCCTGAGCCTCCGTTATCTTGCTCTTCTTTTCTGTTGTGTGATTATTGTTGTGTAAATATCTGCATTTTAAAGAAAGCCACTATGAATTCCAGCCTGTCTTCATCAGAAAAAACAAGCATATACGTAGGTTGACTGTGAAAGCAGCTTAATACAAGTTGTATTTATATTTCTTGTTAGGCGGGAACCTCTAGTGGCTGTAGTAATTATTACAGCAGCAAAGGAGGAAGTCAGGGAATGCAGTATGCAGAGCGACTAGGTTTGCATAAAGGTGAAGTTGGGGAGGGCGGTCGGGTTAAACAAACACAGGACTGTAGCCCAGAAGACCTCTGTTCACATCCAGTGTGAAACAAAGTCAATGGGAGTCATTTTAAATGACTAACACAGTTAATTTACATCACATACATTACATAACTGAGGATAGGTAGGCAATGTACAATTGTCACTTAAGTTACATAAGTGACATGGTTATTTAAACTCAAACCAGGATGTTTTTTCAAACCTAACCAAGTAGTTTTCTTGCCTAAATGGAACCAAACATTAAGCATATACCAAAGGTACGGTTTGCCTCTCACCCGTAGTTATATTATTTAGGGCGTCACCGGCAATCGAACCTATTCAGTCGTTTAGGTACGAGGACGTGTTGATGAATTCAACTGTGACGACAAACGCTGCTGACTGTCTGTAATGAATCATGGAAAACACATTAATATTAATAGATTAGGTAGAATTACATTAGACTAGATTACAATTGATTGCACTTAAATGATCCCATGTTGAAACTGGGACATCAAGTGGGAATAAATCTGAATAAAGCTGATGGACGTTTAAGACAAAGAATATATTAATTGATTGGTTTAATCCCCTGGACTGAGAGTGCAATATTAAGTGATTTCTACCATAATATGAAATAGCAGCAAGATGTAGCAAGACTGAAGGTCAATGCATGATATGTACTTTATGCAAAAACACGGTGAATAGCACTCATGAGGTTCGATCTGGGTGAAGCACAGTTCAAACATGCTGTGAAATCACAGATCTGACTCTAAAAAAATGTATAATTTGCTCCCTTGCTCCTGAAATGGAAAACATGAAATGAGGAATTTCACTATAGAAAACACACACACAAAAAAATGAAAACAACAAATTGCCCTCTTTCATTTGCATCATCCTCTCCACAGATTCCAGAGGGTCCAGCAGTTTGGCTAGGGACAAATTCTGGCACAGACTGTTCCTGAGGAGGTAATTGATACCGGTACTAAACCCTCTAATCCAGTTGATTGGACCGAACATCTGTTGAGGGTGTGTATGAGTGTGTATCTTTGAGAGGGTTGGGTGGTGCTGAGGCAGGAGAAAGAGGGAGAGAGCTGGAGAGAAGCTTTCATTTCCTATTAAAGTGGTGTGGGTGACGCACAAAGAGGGGAAGATACAGAGGAGGACAAGAGTGAGAGAGGAGTGATGAAGATTAATAACTACGGAATGCAGTGGAGGGTAAACCCTTAAATCAGTTTACCTACTTTCTTATTCTCCGAATAGGATTTACTTGCCTTACTGGACTGACATTAATCTTTATTATTTGGAATTCATCGCATATATCACAGCATTAGAGAAAATAGGAGGATACTGTACCTGAAAGGAAGAAATGAATAATAATAAATGTAAAAATCTACTTGACTTTTGTTTAAACGGCTCTGACAGCTTAAGGTCATAGTTGACCGTAAAGAGAGACTAATGATAGCTAGATGAAGAGAGAATAGCAGTGAAAACACTCAGGATTAAGACACAGAGGAGCAGATACCAGGGGGACGGACTAAAGGCCAAAGGCAACAAAAATACAAAAAATAGCGTCGTGAAGGAACAAAGAATGAGCTCGGACAGAAAGGAGAGTTGAGAACAAAATGTAAAGGCACATTTGGAAACGCCTGATAGTAAAGATGCAATCTGGGAAGAAAATGTAAATAAAACAGAATGCACTTGTTTGCAAATGAACTATTTACCATTAACAGTACCACATAGTGTTTCCAAGCCCATGTAGTAATATCCTTCATACATTATGTGTTTGACAAAGTGGTGAACCTCGCTTTCACACCCAATCATGATACTGTAACCTGTAACCGGTGAACCCAAACTTGTTTTGTTTGGACAGGAGATATGTCACTGGCATCATATTCAGAATAAGGATATATTTCCAAAAGTTCCAGTGAGTCGGTTGGTGGAGCGTGAGCCCAGTGTTCAGGTCTGACCTGAGGCCTTTGCTGCATATCCTTCCCCCTCGCTCGCATTCCTATCACTCCTTCAGCTGTTGTATCCAATAAGGCCATAACAAAGGGCCACTTAATATATGTATATATAATAAAGAAGTTGATGAGGTCAAATATTTCACATATTGTCTTCGTACTGTTTCAATTGAACATATGTCAACATGGATTGATTTCTCAATCAATTCTATACCTTTTGGTGGAATCATTGTTGTTAATGAGTTGGCTAAAGTGTTGATTTGGTTTGTTTACGACACATTAGACTATCAAACAATTCATGTTGCGTAAGATTAACCTTTTTTTTGTAGTTCTCACCAATTATAAGCAGTTGCCTTGTTTCACAGAAACAGTTGCTACAGCTATGAAGATACTATCAATCTTCTGATAAACTACCAAGATCCTTAAAGAAATCTTACTGGAAACACAGTTTAACATCTTTGTAGTTGTGTTGTATGGGCGGAGATGTACAATACGGATAAGTGGATCAGGAGAGAAGATTTAGAGTAAGAATAAGAATTACCTTGTCTTCAACCTTTCTGAGCTTACTTATCACTTGTTATGATAAGGACTTTGTGAATCAAAGCCATACTGGATTTCAGCTGAGCCCATAACCAACTGTACATTGTGAGTGTGAGTTTAAAACAGGCTGTTCTTAAAGTGTAGTAGAAAATGATGAAACATCTGGCAACTGCTTGTTTTTTTTTCTCAGTCAGTCTCAGATGAGGCTGATTCAGTGTACAACTTTGTTCAGCAGAGCTTTGACGTGCATCAGGCTGGCAGGGAGAACTGACAGCTACGTCTCCAACAGTGATGTTTCAAGGAGGAATAATTTGATTTGTGTGAGGAACGTCAAACCATCAAACAAGCCACCCAGCCTCAGATCAGCAGGGTGCAAAGACGTTTGATAAGGGTTGGTAACTTGTATAGCAGTGGTATTATTTATGCTGTAATCTCTATAAACAGATATCTGGATGTGAATGCAGAATCTGCACGTAGGGGACGTGATCTCGCTATCAGAAGCATTCTGTTTCTCTTTGTAGTCCATTTGTAGTCCGAGTAGTTATGACCAATCACATTCGAGTGGGTTGCATGCAGGTGTGGAGAGCAAAAGAGGCAGAGAGCATTGGCTAAAATGAAAGTACGTTAGCCTTTTTCAAAAAGTTTACTGCATCAAAAGGCAACTAACTGTTTACAGAGATTACTTCAGTGTAGATTTACCCTCAACTCCAACTCCATTCTCACAAGACGTGTCGCTAATTGGACTGGTAGCACTGACTGGTGCACGGAGGAGGAAGGCTCAGCTCAGATGTGTTTCACCATCCACACCCACACTCGCGCCTGTTTGTTTGTCAGTTTATCTGTTGGTTTGCTGGAGGGTTACACAAAAACTACTGACTGGATCTTTGCAAAACCTGGATAGAGAATAGATCTCAGCCCAGGACAGGACTTTCGGAGCAGATCCAGGTAAAGGGACGGATCGAGGAATTTTTTATCTCAGTTTCTTTAACACTAGACTGTTTTTAGTGGTCACGATGATGATGATGATCAACAAGTTCACTAGTTGACGCAACTTGTTGGTTACCCAACATGTAAAGAAGATGTCAGTGGTTCCAATAACTGTATATTACGTGTGATTCCTGCAATGTGTAGTTCAGGATGACTCAAACTATGAGAATGAAGAAAAGAATAAATTAATTCACCGGAATTCAACTCAGAATGACCCTCGGCTGAGTCAAACAACAGCTCAATATCAGCTTCTCCATGTTCCCATCTCCAGCTTCAAGTGGTGACTCAGAGGCCATTTAAGGGATGTGATGCTGAATAATATCTTTCATAAACAAACTGCTGTGTCATAAAAAGATTGGTGGATGTTTTCCGGGCGATCAGTATTTGAAGAGCGAAATAAAATGCTGGACGTACAGAAAAGTGCTGATTATCTTCCTCTCCAGTAACGTTAAGTGGACCAAACAGCTCATCCACAGATAAATCACTTCTGCTGCATCAGCTACTGCGAGACTGTACTTCATCGTCTGATACATGGAAATTAGTCGACAGCCCAATAAACAGATAAGGAGAGGAAAAAAACATTTTAAAAAATGAATAGTTAATTATTCATGTGGGAGTTCAACCAGTGTTGCACTCAGTGATATTGTAGGCAAAAGCCCTCGCAGAGTCATACCTCAACACCAATTCTGCACAATTTATTCGATAAGTCTACCACTTCTACCAGGCACACACCTTTTCGCTACACAAGCTTCAATTTTCTTCATTTATGGGCTCACAGAATCCCTCTCTTAGTTTGTAAAATGCGCTGTCACTCATTTCCTGGATTCTCTGCCAGTTTATGGCTAACATGCCCGAGGCATGCTCAACACCACAAGTAGTCTGACTTGTTTAAATGTGACTCACCAGTGCAACAACTGCATAAAACATGAAATAGTGCCAGCAAGCCACCTATCCACTGAGCTATACTGAGTAATTCAGAGGCTCAGTGTTTTAACCAGTCAGTTACGTACATATATGTCAGAATATAATCAGTTTCCATGTTAAATGGTTGCAGTAGATCTGGTTTGTTTTGACATATGATCCATATAAAATGGGGAACAATATACCAGTAATTATTACAGAACAAAGATGTTTCTCAAGTATTTAAGTTGAATTTGGGTTCAGAGAAGGTGTCACCTGGTACAGCCAACTCTGATACTGGTCAGGTTCATACTGCAGACACTGAGATCATTCTTGCCTGCAAGCGGTAGTTTCACCACAGTAAATAATAAGATTGCCTGCATACATTTGGTACTAATGAGCCATGTTGAACAGCTGACAGAGAAGTTTGCTGTTTCAGCAAACCACTAAAGTTTAGAATCAAAAGAGACGAATATATTAGAGCCTAAAATATTCTTCAGCTAACCGTGAGAACCAGAGGGTGGTAGTGTCTCTACAGTCATCAACAAACACTGAGACGTGGACTTTTTATATATCAAAAACTGGAGATGAAATGCTGAAGAAATATGTTGAATACAAGCAAGAATCTAAAAACAGGTCAGACTCATAACAACATGGTAATGCAACAAGATAAAAGCTCCCAAAGATACATTACTTCAGCAAAAACACCATTACTGAGGTTCCAGGTCCAATGTGTGGGATTTAGTGAGATCTATTGGCAGAAATGGAAGCAGAAATACTGAAATATTGATAATTATGTAGTCCACAACAGACAGAATAAACACAGACTCTGGAGAGGTCCTTTCACATTTTGACGTTTTTAGGCCCCCAATTGTAGGAGAAGGTGAGGAAAGGGTTGTTCAGTTGGTTGCGATCTGCAACCTCACTGCTAAATGCAGCTAAATTCTGCACATTGGACCTTGATACTGGATCCGAACCATTTCCTCCATTTGTGTGCCGAATAGGTGGAGTCTGCTGACAATTTAAAAGACGTCTCAGTCAGGATATAGGGGGGTTCCCTGCTCAGTTCAAGTGCCTTGACCTCGACATCAAGGCCCAAGCAAACACAAACATTTTGAGGGATAAGACAGAGAACTGATGAATTTCATTCAGGCTTACAAAACAATCATATTGGACGCTGACAATTACATGGTTGCTGCTGCTGGCTGACAGATTACTCTCCATTTAAACACTTTCACCAGCCCTCGCTGTTATGTGTTAAGCGGTGCACTGGTGCATTGAAATGGAGCAGACTCACTGGTGCATCCAACTTTAAAAAAAAGCATATAAAAGTATGAAAATCACCATCTCTACAGAGGAGGCGTAGCATGAGCAGCACACTAGCTGAGCTGTCTGTTTGTGACTACACAGACTACTGCTAGTCCAAAGTGTCACTGTTGTTAAGCAGGTGAAACAGAAAAAAATAGACTTGTTGTGTGACAACTAAGAAAACACGGTCAAAACACCATCTGTACAGACACGCTGTGAGGAAATGCTGCTGTTCCTATGACACTGTGAGGATCTCATAAACACCTTCACCGTCTCCTAATGATGTTCTTAAAGCAAAGCTGAACGATTGAAACCGCAAACAATGCCCGTTGTCTTTTTAACTCTACTCTTACATACTGTAAAGGCTCTTGTCAGTGGTATAGTTACTGCTGCTTTTCCTTTATTATTTCATCTTCCACAGGGAACCAAAACCACCATTTCTGTCTGCTTTCAGTCGTAGTCCAGGACGCTCCTATTGTTGCCTAACATCAAGAAAATCCAAGTTTGGTAATCACCAATTGACTGTAGTGTATGTTGCTTTACGTGCTGTCTCTGTGTGGGTTGTTCTTCCAGGTGCTCATCCAGGTGTTTCCCCACAATCCAACAACATGCAGAAATCTATAAAGTAGCTGTATTTTACAATTGTGAAATTGGGCATAAATGATCATATATATGTTAACCCTGTGATAAACTGCTTGTAAATCCCAACAAACAGACAAAAGGATGGATGGATTGCAAAAAGGGGTACTCTACTTTTACAAACCAGTTGACCGGATATAATTGTGGTTCAAATTATACACTTATCAGGTGACTTTCACATCAGGAGGAGGAGGATACGGTGGTGACATTAATACAAGCCACTAGCTATTTTTCACAGGATGGTGTCCCACCTTTAGCCACTTTTGTGGCGACAAATCAAGTGTTTTTTAAGGAGGGTTAGGGTATTTGATAATTCAATTTAATTTGAGCTGGCTGTTTCAGCCCGAACCAAGATGCTTTCCTTAGCGTCCGAGTGGTTTTGTGCCTAAACCTTATCAGACGATAAGTCCAGCCTTATAGAAAATTTAACCAACACAAATATAAAGTTGCAACATAAAGAAATGGTAAGTTTTGACTTTTGCAGAAACATTATTAGCTAACATTTACTCTGGGGATCGTGTTGCACTTTGAGATCAGTTTACTTGTCATGTGCAGTGATACACTACTGTGAAACCTGTTTTATGATGTCTATTATGCTTTGGCGTTGTGGGAGCTTTTTTAAGTCTGGAAATAGAGCCCCGATCACATTGCAATTCCTTTTCTTCATACATTATTCCAGCAAATTGGTAAAAAGAGTAAGAGGCATAGTGTAGAGAACTCTAGAGACTGAGAATCATCTCAGCATAGATATATGGGTTTTTGTGCCAGCGGCTCAAATCTAATATGGTAATGATTTATTGATGTTCACAACCCATCATCTTACTCTAACTTTACCACCTTCCTCCTCCTCCTCCTCCTCACTCTCACCCTGAATCCTCCATCTGCTCCACAGATCTCATTCACGTGCCCTCTCAGCGTTACTCAGCCTCATCTTCAAAGTTGCCGATGGAATTACCTCAAGTACGATGCGTCAGATGGGAGAGATATGCATATGTTCACACACGTGCGCGTGGCTGTGTGAGCGTGCGTGACTCCTCCCTGGTATCATCACCGTTTGAGGCGCCAAAGGACGTGTTGGCCTGACAGCTGTGCAGGGGAGAGCTGGATGCAGATGTAATATCTTTCTATCGATTTTCATCAGCTTCAGACTTCCAGGCTGGTTAGAGGCGCTGACAGGTATCTACTGCCACTTAACAAGACTCCATTTACTGTGTTTTACAGCCCAACATGCAGGCTGAGCGATACCATTTCAAATGGACTGAATGTCACTGTAAATTGGTGCAATAAAACGGTATTTCTGCTGTAAGAGGCAATAATAAATTAAGACCTGATGTGCTCCTGGAGAACTGGTGTGATGAAATTGCTGCCAAATCTAAAGCAGCTTGTCAAATATGCGTTAAATGAAGTTTACGGACATATGCGTAATATATATCTTACTTTCCCACTCCACTGCCACTTAATGCTTGATCTTACTGTGGGATTTGAAGCATTTCTCCCAGCAGTACTTCGTACAGTATTGTAGGACAGGTGAGGCCACTTATGAAAGCAAAAATGTTCAGATATTGAGACCATCAGAGACACATTTTGAGGCCCAGTCACCCAAAAAAGCTACCTTATCCTTCTGTCTGAACACAAAGGTTTGTATTGCAGCCTGTCAGACATCAAGTGTTTACTAGCACAAGAGGTACAATCTGCAAAGACATAGTTACACCTCGTACTGATGTAGTGAGAGAAGACATTAAGGTGACGCCAGGGAATCTTGCAGAGTTGCTTTCTATGCTCCATTTTGTTCAAGAGACTTATGCTTCTTTTCAGGGTTATAATTCTCTAATTTTAGGTTGCTAACAGAATAGATTTACATGCTTTAGTGCTCAAAAAACACATGTGTTTTTATATACAGTCCAGTCCTGCAGCACTGCACTCCACCTCTGTCTGAAACGCTGTCTCTTTAAGGCCCCTCCTCCCAAATACCCAGTCTGCTCTGATTGGTCAGCTCACACATGCCTGACCCAGTACAACAAAAACAACAATAGGGCTAAAGACGAATATGTGAGATATTCAGCAAAACATTTCATTGATTTTGCCTTTTTGGGAAATGTAAGGATGCCACAGAAAAAGGCAGGAGTGCAAAATGTCAAAGTTTTAGTCCTTACATGTTTGGACTATAATTGCCTGCAGGGAGTTGCACTAATGGCCTCCGGTCTGAAAGTACATGCCAATGTCAGGATGAAGATCCCTCTGGCTCTATTAATCCCCCACCTGAACCTCCGCGTGGCCCTGAACCGAGGAGCGGCAAAGACGAGGGGATGTCAGATATTCTTCTCACACCTCAGCAGCCTGTCTGAGTTCTGTTCTCGGTCCCCAAAGCCAGAGCTCGATGACACATGTCAGAGACAACTCCCACGCATGCATCGCATCAGTCGCATGGAATTTGACTTCCAGACTTCTGTGCACGGTGGTGAGGAAAGATGTAATGAAGGAGCTTTTTTAGAGAATGGTGTTACATTGCTGTGAATCAATATAATGATGTGATGGCTGTGTTTTTTTATTAGTCATGTCATTTTTTCAGATCAGTAATTATGATGAGGTTGAAATCTGCAGATCATCATCCTCTACTTCTGCTTTCTTCTACAAAAGAACATCTCTGTGATGCCTGAAAGTTTTGCAGTTGTTGTCAGGAGGCTATCTTACAACAACTGTGCAAACTTTCTAAAACAAAACTTTATTGAAATGATGGCGGCGGCGGCGGGGAGGGGGGTTGAACAGTCATGAGACAGTGTGGGGAGCGTTACTGCAAAGAGCAGAAAACTTTCATGGGGTGAGAGAAAAACAGATGCTAAACGAGAAAACAAATGTTCACCGAACCACACTCCTGTCACGAACGCCGAGGCACTGCTACACAACATCTGGTGGTTTTCACACACATTACCAGCACCACAACTCGGTTTATTGGGCACATGAGGATGAATGAATACAATTACACACACAGTAGATCACATATAGCGGTCTGGAATATTGAACAACCCTGGAACATGGAGGCAGAAGTGGCTCAAAGAGGTGTTTGTGATGTTTGCACCGTATGTATCTGCTGTGATAAATCACCTCAAAGACCTCAACACACTCTCCTGTCTCCTCTAAACTTTGCCCTTCTGAGATTTATAACCCAATACAGCTGAGAACATTATTTTATGAGTTTCTTGAAAGAAAATATCCCTAAATTAATCTTACGTTATGAGAAATCAGCGTGTGATGTCGCGTGCACTTCAGGAGCCAGTTGTATAATCTGAAGATTCAACTTTTGCATATGTACTCTTTTTATTTCTCTTTTGTTTGGCTCTCATGGTTCTGTTTCATAAATCTCACTCTCATTCAGGTCTAATGAACCCAAATCTGATTCCCACTTCCCAGAATTAGCAACACACACGTCTACACACACCCCGCTGGTCGATTGTAACTAAGTATTCTGCTGGAGATCATTAGACCTTCGCATCACGTCCTCCTTTTTGAACTTTTATTTTGTAATATGATGTGATAGTTTGCAACACGAGACTCTCGGGGCGTCGCGGTATGATGGATGGTTCGTCGGACATCAAGGTCACATGAAGAATGCATCTGTGGCACACTGGTGAGAGCACTCGACACTCCAATCCAGTAAGCACGTAAAAGCTGTTTTCCAACTTCTTTTAAAGAACAAAAGCAGAGGAAGAGGACACATTAACACAAGATGCAGGAGGAGAAACTGTGAACATGTAGGTGTGAGAGCAGACGGAGCCGAAGACATTATCAAAGCTATCGGTGTTCACATTTTGCTTTTTTTTCAGCCGTGTATTAGAATATGAAGAGCTTAATACTCTCCCTTGTTTCACCGTATGTATTTGTGGTTCAGTGAAGGCCATCTGTAGTCTGTCTGCGCTCTCTGGTTCCACACGTATCAACTTGGAAATGTGTGTGTGACCCTGGACTTCTCAACAAACACGGCAACAGCAGCTCTCACCATTAGATCCCGCCCGTGCAACATCAGATATTTACAGATTTGCCCTCTCCTCTCTCGAGATGTGGCCCAGATGCTCATCCAGATACACCTCCCACATGGACCGCTACAACTTCTCTCCTTGCCGGAGGCCCTGCGTTTGCCACCAGACCTCTGCAGCTAGTCAGCGCCGGTGCCTCCAAACACCATTTCTCTTTTCCATTCACTACAGCGGCTCCCTGTTGCAGCTTCCTCCCAGCTTAAAAACCGCGAGGCAGGCCAGACGCTGGTCAAACCAAACACTCTTATGAAACGGTTCAGCTCTTTTGTCTCTTGACGGTTGGCCTCAAGGTCAATCCACGGACACTGTGATCACTTATCTTGGTGAGGGCTCTGTTTTCAGCCCAAAGGTGTTGGAATGAACTGCATGCTAAAGTAACAACAGTACAGAGTCACTGCTTATCTTTAGCCACAGGCGAAAACCCCCTCTTTTACTACACCAGGACACTGTTACTCTTTCTCTTGTCTATTAAAACAAACAAGAAAAGATCTCCTCTCAGCACTCGTACTGCTGCACTTAACACACTCAGCTGTGTGTTTTCTATAGAGGCTCATTACCATTTTGTTAGCTCCTTTAAACATGGAATAAAGCAACACTATAAAGATAAAGTGCCACAACATTTGAATCAAAAACAGTCCTCAAGTAAAGCTACTTAGTTACTTTCCACCACTGCTCTGCTTCTATCCTCTGAATATTTTGGTGGGCAGGAAAGAAATCTAGAAATTTGTAAAAAAAGTATCATAACTCCACGGCCTCCTCTTTAAAATATGGGCCATTCACCATGACAACATCAATAATCCGTCATGGTGGGAAACACCAAAGAGCAGAACACAATCTGTGCTCAGCGTGTGGGAGAAAATTGAGAGATATGACTGTTAAGAAACATGACTGATGTACAACTGAGGGGAATCTGGGCCGCTGACGGTGCTTATGGCATTTGGAGCTCCATTTGTTTAGACCAAAACAATGCAATCTGACAAAAACAGTTCTATCAATGATTATGTTCCCAGGTGCAGAGATATCTGCCATTTAAAATGTTGCTTCCAGCCCACACGGTGCACTTAATTTGCACAAAAACTTACTTGCATAAATATCAGTGTTGAAGGATGTTTTGCTATAAACAGAAAAAAACAGTGCAGCAACAAATTTCACCCGAGAAGGTTCCTGTTTATACACTGTGAGAATGTAACTTCATGTCTATAAGAGGTCACTGTAGCTCAGCGGAGAGAAGAGTGTTGTCGTGGGAGAAGTTCAAGCGATATGATAACTCATGCAGGCCACCGATCCAGGTCATGCATTACTTAATACCTACTTACTTCCTGCCTACAGGATATTTGACCTTCCTCATCACGGTTGAGTTCATCATCTAAGATATATGTAACTCACCTGAGCCAGTATTCCCCGAGCGTCTGAGAGTAGAAAAATCTGTCCAAACCGGCCAAACATTCTCACAGTCGTGGATTTTTTTGGTCCTGCCTTCCGGCCTGGAGGAAACGATATTTTATCAACTTTCTGAACTTGAGTTTGTAAAACGACTACTGGTGTCCTAACCTGTTAGGAGTCCCCAGGAGATGTTGCTCAGCCAGACGTGTGCAGGAGGAGATGTGTATTGATGGTTGGAGATTTTGAAAAGATATAGTTCAGACTAACACTGCTCCTGTTGACTGAACTAATGTGATGATGAGGAGAACACAATTACCGACCAACGACCTTACAGAGACGGGGAAATGGAGTTTTAGTCAACACATTTGGTAGAATTATATAAATCTTTGATTGCTTATCCCCAGATACATTTATTTCCACACCACTCTGCATTTATTCATTCATTTACTTGAAATTATAGATGGTGACGCTTCGTTGAAGTTACATGGTCAGACTATAGCAGTTAATGTCCCAGCTGGAGGCAGAGTTCTACTGATGGAAATGTTTTTAAACTGTTTGCTTTGACGGCATTTATCAGTCGCTTTCGTCCAAAGCGACTTATTTTGATTCATATGTTCATACACTGATGGTGGTGGCTGCCCTGCAAGGTGGCAAACAGCACATCAGGAGCAGTTTGTCATGCAGACTAGGGGAATCAAACCGGCGACCTTCAGATAACAACACGCTGGTTCTACCACTGAGCCACAGCCGCCCACTTGGATCGCCAAAACCAAACACTGGACCAGACCGATGATACTGAATTTCACCACTAGGTGTCACACGTGGTTCAGCAGATGCTGCCTAGAGGAAAATTATAAGAAAATGTATCGCTGTCTGTCCATCAGGCCAATTGTGAAACGTCGTGTTATTATTTTTCATAACTCTGCAACTCAACTTTACATCTTCTAAAGTTTAACATCAATATAATAAATCCAACACGACTTCGGTCGAGTGCGACTTGAGGAAAGATGGCTACATTACAAAGTGCATCATGGAACCTCGACAGTAAATGAGATTTCCACAACACCCTCCTGAAAATGTTATTTAGGTATTTAAATTTCCAACCGACAGGGGAAGTGTTAAGTTTATATGAACAGTGACTCTTCTCAAACTATGGCTCAGTTACCTCGAGTGGTACGCAGGGGAATCCCAGAAATAATTTGCTTGATATAATAATGAACAAAAGGGGGGTATCACACGCCCTTCTCTCCGTTTTCTCTGCTCATGTGGCGCCAATAACACAAATATTTGTCTTTCTACTGCACAGACAGCCCGTTTAATGCGTGGGCCATCTGTCCAGCTGTGAAACACTGCATTAAGTCTCAGTAAAGACAATAAATAATACAGGGAATTAGATTACCCACAGATTTTTGACCACAGTTAATGCTAATGTATGCACACCGGACTTCCCCCCCTCGCAGAGTCAAACATATTTATGCGTCAGAATCACATCAATTTAGGTTGTTTTTTGTCTCTCTTACAAAATAAAGCCAACGCTCTGGATTTCACCCTCCACTACCTATTATTTTCAGGTTGTGAAGATGCCTCGAGGGCAGATAAACATCATGAAGATCTCCCGCAGTAATTAAGCTCAAAGTTGCTGTCCTCGCTACAAGTTCCAAATTTGAGTGGGCCGACGTAGCCGCGGCTGAATCTCCGCGCTGTCGCCTCAAGGCTGTGCAACAAACATCAATACTGCATTTTTAATGGAAGTAAATGGGGGTTTGCATAATTTGTAAGCTCTGTGATGTGTATTTGTTGCTCACATAATCACATAATCCATACTGCAGTGTGTCAGGACGGGGTCTGTAAATGATGTTGAAATGTCTTATTCTATCAAAGCAAAATGAGTCTGATAGGCAGCAGATGGTTGTTATCACATCCGATCTCCGCTGTGTCAGGATTGGACAAATCATTACGGCGATACGGTGCCTTTTTCTTTTTAAGATGACACTTTTCTTTTTACGCCGTGGAAAAGCTGTTTACTTCCAATTAAGAGCTTAAGAAGAACAGGCTGTGTGTTGTGACAAACTCAGAAGTTTATCCAATTAAATCTCCTCAGAGCTTTCTGTCAGAAACCGAGAGACAATGTGGGAACAGCTCCTCTGCTCAGCGGTCGTACACCTGTCGACCGACAGGGAGATGATAACGAGAGGATCGTCTGAAAACGGAGGGTCATCGGCGGACAAAACAAAGCAGTGGAAGTAAACGAGTCTGGTGTGTTTTGGCTCGGGTTTTACCTCCTCTGCTTTGGTCTGCTCGAAGGCGAACTCCATGGTGGGCACAGCCAGTTGGTTGGCGAAGAAATTCACATCTCCAGGCAACTGCAGGGAGCTGACGTTGGGTCCGGGGCAGTTTCCACCTCGAATGCAGCTCAGCAGCTGTCTCTAACAGAGAGGAGAGGAGATGAAGGGAAAGACAAACTTGAGACACATTTACTGGTTGGAGGAAAAAGGAGGGAGACGGGGATCAGCAGAGCAAAAGCCACAGAGGTTAATAAGATGCTGCCGTGTTAAACTAATTAAATGAGTTATAGATAAAATACGTTGCTGCAGCTGCCTGAAATATCAGGTCATAGTTCATGTTTACTGACAAACTAGATTTAAAATATCAACACTACATCACTTCACTGAAAACCATGTCTCTGAATTTTGTGATTTAGTTTTTATGGGTTGAACCCTTTAACATCTACAGCAAGAAAATGCAGAAGCAGACACATTATTGCAGCAGTAATATGAATCCATAACTTAAAGGGACACTGTGTAGTTTTGAAAAGAATTTCAAACTCAGATTTGTTTTAATATTAACAACATTAATGAGATAATTATGCAAAATCAGGAATATGTATTATTTCCATAACCTGATAAACAAACTGTTCTCAGAGGAAAATAAGATCCCAGAACACTGTTTGAATCTAGAAAGGTGGCAGGGTCCGCCACATAAAAACAAAGTAAAACAGAATAAAGCTGTGTCGTCCTTTAAGGTCAGTGAAGTGCCAAAACTAAAACTACAGAGTGCACCTTTAACGTGTGACGTGTGCCACTCATAGTTTTCTCCCTTTTTAAAACCTGGTTTTGCCTACATTACCCACAATGCAAATTACCAACTGAATATCATCACTGGAGATAATTTATCAGATTACATGCAACTTCCTCTGGGGACAAAAAAAGGCTTTATACTCCTATTTCTTTATTTTTCCTTCCACAGGTGCAGTAGTCGTCCCCAAGACCTGTAAACATACTTTAAACTTTCAAATTGGTGGCGTTTCCCTTTAAATCCAGCTGTAAACATGGCTGATGTTCATGTTGTGTCAGTAAGGGGGAGTAAAAGAGCGGCTAAACGCAACATTTAAGCAATTAAAAAAATGTTCCAAGTTGTTTGAATACTGAAGGACGAATCTAAATTGCGTTGAATACGATGCCGTCTAAGAGAGGAAGGGGCGAGGTGAGGCCGTTATTAACATTTTGCCATGTGGCTAATTGCTCAATTTAAGCTCGAGTCACAGTTCTGCACAGCCGACATGCGGCTCGTCACCTGGGCTGAACGCTTTCTGGTGCTATTTCCTAATAGAAAGAAACAATAACACAGAAATTGTTGAGACGAGCGGGCCGCGGACGGAAAAACAGCACGTAACAGTCAATCAATTAAAAGGCGTATCTCGACCGTCCACGTCTGCTGAGCCGTCCGATGTCACCGTGTTCTTCTGTCACATTGCATTTAATTAGAGTTTCCTTTTATCAAGGTCTGTCAAGGGGAAAGCGCGCTGGTGTCCAATCATCCCTGCCACCGTCGCTGACACACTGTTGTCACCCGTTTTTTATATTCGATTTTTTTTCTAAAGGCCGCTGCTCTCTGAACATTGACCGCTGCTGTGACACGCTCACACTCTAACTGAATGAAAGCCAGTAAATAACACTTTAACCTTGCCTCAGCCCGCCCGCCTGCCCGCCTGCCTGCCTGCACCTCGGCGTCACGATGAAATGACTCTGTTTTAATCTCACACTTTTCCATTTACTCCCACTGAAACAGACCAGTAGGACAAAAACACTTACACGCATATTGATATTCATGAAGGGCGTTTCATTACCCACTTATGGCTAATTGTGGGAGTTAACAGGGTGGGAATCAATGCTTGTTCATGTGTGCACAGTGTAAAAAGTTGATTGAGATTCATAATGGGGAACTTGCACACAGAGGACGGACTTTTTTGTTCTGCTGTTCAGCTTTCTTTTTGACTCGCAGCAGCCGATTAGTGCGGAAGTCAAGCGAACAGCTGTACGTGAAGCCTGAAGTGTTTAATATACACACAGGAAATGAGGACTTTTTTTTATTTTTGGCATTCATACCCACTGTGGCTCAACAGAGAAGGAAAAAAACAACACAAGTTCAAACTTCATCAGCGTAAAATCAACACCAAGTGACAGAAAACGCTGTGTGATTTACAAAACGGGTGCGTGCAGGTGGGCTACGGAGGACAAAGCAGCGTTACCTGCAGAGTCACCTCAAGCTCGATGAGTCTGCTGTCACACATCTGTCTCCTCTCCAGCAGCGATGTGCATCCAGTGAACATGCTCACATCTCAGCTGCAGGTGTGTGTGCTGGGAGCGCGTCGAAACAGGTTCATCTCTTCCTCTTTTCCTCCACAGTGCAGCCGAACACGAGGCTGAAAACGCCGCCGAGGAGACCAGCACGACTGTTTCGTATCAGTTCGCCGTGTCGATGGGAAGAATGCGATGTTCTTTTGTTTGAGTGAGAAAGAGGAAAAAAAGACGGCCGGTGTTCAAGGTTTCATTTTGTTTGAATGTTCAAACTTCTTTCACTGGCATTCAACAAGACAAAGACATACCAGACTCCTCCGCCTCCAGCGTGGAGAGCAAAACAGCCCACAGTTCTGCTTTTATCCTCGCTCAGAACAATTCTGCTCATGTTCTACGTAGAGTTCTGCGGGCCGGGCTGCGTACGGGTCACACAGCACTACAAACATACTCCACTCCCTGAATGAAGATGTTAACCCAGAGTGCTGTCGCTATGCCAAGCAAAGAAGTCCCCACAGTTTGATTACAAGAAATTCACCAGGCAGGACCGGTTTCTACCTTCCGGGGAAAGTGTCCGACATCTGTCTCCTCACTCTCGGGTCAGATAAACTCACTAACTTGGCAACACTGTCATGGATTTAAATGTGCACACATGAGCAACCTTGAGCTGCCAACAACGCGTGTCTCTGTGGTCGGCCAGGAAATGAAATTTTTGTCCGAAAAATGATGTCAAGACAAAAAAATGTGTTTATATTTCCTCACAGAGGGTTAAAGAGGAAAACAGACGATATCTGTCACTTGGCTGCATGCGCCTGATACGACTCCTGACAAGCTGTGTTCAATGAGAGTAAAACGTCTCACATTGTTGATTTTGGAGGAATTAAACACAACAGTTATGAGTTTGTGAGAGTAAAGAGAAGAGAAGTCGGCAGCCCTCACAGCAGAAACTGCATCGAGTCACTGTCATCTCATCAGTCAGGTACAAATCTGAGCGCAGGTCGGACTGGGACTGTCACTTTATATTAAATATTCCGACTCCTGTTCGAGCGTAGGGTGAAAAGTTCATATTCAAGCAGCTCATTAGGCTGCTCGTTGTAGTTTGCCTTGCGATCCAACAGAGGGAGCTCTGAAACTTCAGCATCAGCTTTAACCTCTGTTCCTCTTGACCTGTAAGTCAACGAAGCTATCCTCAATGTTCTGTTGTTTTGTGGAGAAAACAATCAGAGAACTAAAGCGAGCAGAGCCGTGCTGGTCGGACAGTAACGACGCCAAACCACCTGAGAGGCAGCGTGTGAAAGTAATTTTGGGTTTGACATCGAGGACGCTGAAGTAAAGGCAGCTGTGATACTCTGTGATACAACAATGACAAATCTGCAGACTCGCCTGCTAGCTTACCACCTAACCTAGGAGGGTCAAATGTACATCCTCGTTTGAGGCATTTGACTGCATTCGAGTTTGAAATCATTTGAATCATTGTGAGTCATTTCAAATGAATACGACCTTGATTTCTGGAAATAGTGACAGCCAGAGGTCAGACCCAGTTGAGCTGGAATAAGGTCAAGTGAAATGGAGGGTTGTCTGATTCAGCGTTGAGCTGAGCTGAGCTGGGACTGTGTGAGATCACAGTCTTGAAATGAAAATTCTATTTTCTTACATGAATCATCTCAAATGTTTTGTAAGGTTGGAGAGAGATGATTCACCAGCTGCACAAAGTCAACGGATGAAGGGCCAACGGGCGAGTTGGACTGCTGGTGACTCTGAAAGCCAGAATCAGTTTCATACTTTCATATTCCCTGTGTCTGCATGTTCATCTTCATCCAGCTCCATTGAGTCCATGAGCCTGAAATGACCAGAGAGCAGTATTTTGGTGATATCGGTGACGACCACTCATTCCCGGTGAACATCAGTGATTACACACAGAACTCGAAGTCCGGGTGAGTGCGCTCCATTTCCTGCAGCCAGGACACAATCTGCTGCTGTATGATTACCTTAAAATGACTCCAGCGTACCACAACCCGTTATCACCACTCTCCAGAAGCTTTTAGTGACTTGATATGAGCAGCAAAAACACATAAAACAAATTGCTCTGAAGAAGCGTAATGTATTACATCTAAAATAAAATGTAACGTTGACTCATCACACCATGTGCCTCACAGGTTTTGAGTAATTTTCAAGTAGACAAATGACGTCACCAGATCTGTGAGTCAAATCTGATTCGAGCTGAAGTCATAATGATGCCAGTGTGCTGTTCAGATGCACTTTCAGCCCCTACTGAAGCTTACTTACAGTGTTGGGGAGACGTAAACTACTTGTGGTTGAACTACAGAGCTTAACTTGCTGTAACTTGCTGTAACTTGCTGGTAGTTAAACTACATTCATATTTGTGCTGCGTCAAATAATTCAACTACTTTTAAGGTCATTTTTTGTACAATTTTGGCCTATAACATGAAATATTTTGTATTTAAAAAAGACCTATATAATATAAATGTTATTTTATTTTTCTTTAAAAAAAAGGCATGAAACATGTCGTGACATGCCAAGCCAACGCTGCCTCTGATTGGCTCGCGCTGGCAGCATTCAAATGCTTCACAGAGTGGGCGGGTCTTTGTGCCAAGGAAGGCAGAGCTCATATGGCACAAGTCCGTCATGGACGACCCTCCTGCTACCACCGATGCACCCCGAACGCACCAGCCCAACCACGGCCATATTTGAGCACGTACATGTTGGATATAGATGCATCTACAGACACGACCTACGTGTTCACATGTGAGCCCTGAAAGCCGAAAACAACAATAATTTTGTCTTTTTCCGACTTTTTCCTCTCGAGTTGAGAGGCATATTTCTTCTGGCATGTGAATTTTTTGTAGGCTATGATATTTTGTTTCACATACACCATATGTTGATTTATTTAACGCTGAGTTAAATGAGTATTATGAGTATAAGTAGTAGTGCTAAAGCTACTTTTTTTAGCAGTAGTTTTACAAACTACATTTCTCCAGGGGTAAAAATGTAGTTTGTTCAAACTATTGCCAGGCTGAACTACATGTAGTTTTACAAGCTACGCTTGCAAAGTAGTTTCCCCAACACTGCTTACTTACACAATAAATGGTACAATCAACATTCACTAGTCTGACATTGATCATCCTCAACTTTGGAGCTTCAGACCGGGTACATATTTCATATTGGATCACACTGTTCAGCTGTATCTGTTATTGTGTCCAGTGTCCGTCCAGCATCAGACTGAATACGAGCTACAGCTGCACCTCCTCACCTCTGTGTTTGCAGACTGGAATGCCGCTGCTGAACCAAGATATTGGATGAACTTCATTTGAACTCGATTTGCATGAATGTCTGTGATTAGAAAAAGGCACCACCGCCACTGAGCCATCCAATTTGCCAGCAAGTATGCCATTAAAACAAGCACTGTCCACCTCGTATCCACGAGTGAACAAGTTAAGACAATTTACAGTAGTTTCTCTCTGAGGGTCAGTGCTGGCGGAGACACACAGCGGTGCCGCTCGCCGGAGATGATTTGATTATTCAAACACTCAAACTTGTGAAATATGCCTCCATGCGAGTGACAGATAATGAACCAGAATGACACACATCTTGTTTCACTATTAAAGTGTGACTGTTGTGTCCTTGCAGTACATTAAAAGTGCTTTGGTGACACGCAGCTGTAACCCAGCAGGTATTTCAGTCTGTGAACCCAACAGGGATCCAACCTATATAAGAGATTTCCTCTTGACTTTGGCTGCTATCTCTTATTTTCTATCTCCAAAGGAAAAGAAAAAAGAAATCTTAGATTGCAGCGTTGGATGAAGATCTATCTTAACCTCTCGCCCGTGTTTTCATCAAACTAAGATTTTAGAGAATATACAGCCGGTGTTTGAAGGAATTTAGGTGACCCGAGGTTACGGCTTTCACTCAGCACTTTAAAGGCCTGTGCGGTCTTTGAATCCCGACAATAAAAGAAAATGGAGGGGCAAAGAGAAAAATACCTCAACTTAAGTCACAAAGTAGGATTATATATAGATAGACTATCATTCCATCTCCAGGAGAGAAGATTTAAAGTCAGGCCATGTGTCTCTCCTCTCCTCTTTCCTCTCTAACAACCAGACACGGTGCACTAAAAGATTGTGTCTGAGGAAGTAAAAGAGGAACAGAGACAGTCAAAATGAAAGTAGAGTCCTTTAGAGAGGGAATAATAAAGAAAGGGAGGTGTTAAAAAAAAAGGAGAGGGAGGCCAGAGAGAATAAACAAGTGAGCGGGGAGGGAAGGAGTGAGCGAGCAGAGAGAATGAGTAATTTCTGCCTGTGGTGCCACACCAGGAATCAATATTTAATTCCTTTGTCTGCTATGATAAGGAGCGACTGAAATCATTGTGAGATCTCAGCTCGCCACTCGATACCTCTCAATCTACAAAATCATCTGCGTTACACAGGATGGCTCGCTGGACTCGGACGTGAAAGCTTGAACACAGATAATCCTCCCACGTGAGTACATTGGAGGTTAAATCCTTGCTTGAGTACAGTAAAGTAAATATTTTGAGGGGGTTTCAGAATAAAATCACGATATGAAAACACATGGACGAGCTCACTCATAAAACAATCTGTAAATGAATCAGTCTTTTTTCCCCCTGAGGTTTTAAAGCGTTTCTTTCCGGCACATTTGTGAATATACTATTTTTATGACCACAGTTGAATGAAATTAAACCTTTACATTTTCCGCCCCCAAACATTTCTGTACACTCAGCGTACAGCAGCGTTACGACACGTCGAGTAAGTGGAGGGTGGCGGAGAGTGGCGTCGTGCCGTAATCAGCATGCAGCCCCACAGCAGCAACAAAGTGCCAAATGACAAAAACAACTCTGCATTATGCGTGTGATGATAATAATAATTCCGTTCCGGACCGTGGTCTTTGGAAAAGCCATTTGCAGCTGTTGAACTGAAAAGCATGTTCCAGCAATCCAGAGATGAGTGACTGGGATATTAAAGAGACAAAGAGATGAAGGGAAGGAGGGAGGAGAGAGGCGACAGCCTAAAAACTAGCCTTTATAATTAACTTTTACCTGACAGTAAAGGAACACCGGTCAAGATCAACAGTATATAGAGTTAGAGCTGTGATAAAATGAATGAGATTAGCTTGAAATGTCCAAATTGTGAACTACCACATAGATTTAGATCATCTAAACTGATGCATCAACTTCCCAAAATCAACTGAATGTGCAATTTTACAAATCTATAATGATATGACATCATCATATTTGACTTTGGATCTAATACATGATCTATTGATACACAGTGTTGAAGTATAGCCACAAAAATGAAGAAATGCAAATCAACGCCTCTCTGACCGTCAGATTATGAAATATTGAATAAATATCGACCGTGAAGTAGAAAAAGAGAAGCAGGAGATCATTAGACGGACACAGAGGAGAGCCGCCGGAGAGCAAAGGAGGAGGTGTGTGTGTGTGTGTGTGTGTGTGGACAACCTACATAAAATTGAATATTATCATTATATAAAAGAACCTCAGGCTGCTTTATTTTTCGTTTAATATCAACGCTTTTTTGACAGCAACTTGTGAGTGGATTGTAACGTGAACAATTCGACCCTCCCCGTCTTTCTCGGTCGCCTTCACAAACCTGCGGAAGTTGTTTAAAGCTGCTGGACATTAGATTTCTTTGTAAAAGACAGATTCTCCAGAGAATGCGACTCTCCACTATAACAGAGAGCACTGGTAGCTAGCATTAGCTCAGAACTGGAGCCTGCTAATTTCAGCCATCATCCATTATGTCATCACACCTGGATGGACCGGTGTATCACCTGCACACAAAGTTGTACTACAGGGTATTTATTTTTTATTAGAAACTGAAAAGATTCAATTAATGTTAATCGTGCGCATGTTCAAGCGTCTGGGCTGAACGATGACAGAGGAAGAATGAGGAAGAACTGCTTTCTGGGCAAAATATCCCAAATTTATTTCGTACAAAGAGACGAAACGGCGGCTGTACCTGAACATCCAGCAGGTGTCGCTATTTACCAGACAACCTGCAGACAGTCAGCACAACTGAGAGTAAATATTTATCACATCAGTGAAACAACCAATGTTTAATAATAAGTCCTGGAAAAAAAAAACTGCACAGTGAAACAGATGGGAATGTACTTAAATATCCCTCAAGGTAATTAGGTTATGCATAATTATGCATCACCCACATGCTGTACAATGCCTTTTTTCCCCCACTCACAGTAAAGGAATCCTCTGCACTTTTTCTCTCCAGCGATTGATAAAACGATTGCTGAGCAGGTTAAAAGTCAACCATGCAGAGGACGGTCCACTGAGAAACAGTGCACTTAGGGAATAAGCATTGATTAATCCTGGCTGATAGTAATAATGTATATTCCAGGACCACAGGTTAGACACAAATAAGGCTGTTATCTATCTTTAATTCATTTAGGAGCCATACATTAAGAAGTAGACATGAATCTCAAGAAAGCTGCAGTAAACGTGACTTCACCTGCCTGTTTGTAGCTCGCGTCTTACCAGGCAGGCTGCAAACTACCGCTGGGGCGATGCATAAACCCACAGCACCTGACGAATGTCACAGCCACAAGCAATGACAGTGCTCATTCTTCACCTAACACACATTTTCATATGCGTTCCCGTCGCTATGATATGAAACTGTGATGAAAGGGCCACAATGACAGACACATAAATACCTTGCGAGGCCCGAGCAGCCTTTTCCTCACGATAATGCATATTCATGGAGGCACAACGCCTTTCCCTGACAATACAAGAACTGTGGTAATTCAAACATATTGCAGACAGCGTACTATTTCAAACATTATGCCAAGTGTGCTGTCGAACCATCTTGGATAGCTGCACGGCCGTAAAGTCAGAGACTCATTCTGGTGATTTACCGGCAGCTTCTTTTCCACTGGTTTTATGTGTGAAAACATATAAATTAGACGTATAAATTAGACTCCCATGCATATTCCCTAATGTAGATGATGTTCATATTTACCATTTACAGTGTGATTCTGAAGCCGGCGTCTTGTGAGCCCTTCTTTGGAGTTGAAAGCCTGTCATGGTGTCATAATTCAATTAAAATATCAGCCGTAATTTTTTCCAGTCCGCGGCATTCTCTAAGAGCGAGTACAAGAGGAGGATTTGTCCCAGTGAATACAAACTGTGTTAAAAATACAACATATTGAAAGTATGCAAAGGTTTACGGCATGTGAGATACATTGCGTGGATGATTTATGATTATGTGTGGTTATTGTTTCGGAGGAACAGCTTTTATGTGAGATTTTAGGATCATGAGGAAAAAGCTTTGAGTATTCAGCTACCTTTTGTTCCTTTATTTCATCCAGTGAGTGAAACTATTTCTGCATTTTCACTGTTTTTCATGATGTATTATCCTGCTAGTATATGTAGACACATTGCATCCCTACTCTCACAGGTGCTGTTTGCAAGAAAAAGCTCAAATTTAAAGAAAGCTTCAAGTATAAGGGGGGCAGCATAAATGCCCGCTGCTAATCATTACAATCTTTGCTGTAGGGGAGACTGCGGTAAGTCCAGCCACTCCTTGTTGCTGGGAAACGGTAAAAAACATTGATCATGTGACCAAATATTTAGGAGGAAGGCATCATTTCATGGAGTCTGTGAAGGTAAGAACCACATTTATTTCCAAAAAACAATTTTTCACTCTTGAAAGTGAATTTAGTCTATCGTAAGTTTCATGAGAATTTTGTTTAGAACCCAATAGATAATTTCACATTTGTTTTATACATCAATTACGGCTCAACTTACCCCGCATATGCTCAACTTACCCCACAAGACATGCTACATATCATCGAAACAGTTATGTTTACACTCATTCTGTTTGTTTGAAGGGATGCACAACATCCTGAAATATATGCAGATATATTAGTTCGCAACAAAACAATGATTGCCTTGATGTAGTGATCCTAAATATAAAAAAATGGCTCATCTTACCCCAGTCTCCCCTACTGATCTTTGGCTGCAGCAATTAGCTGCCATTAGCAAGTACCTCAGTTAGCTGTGGAGCTAAGTCACAGGTGAGCTGACTGCACTCAAAGTGGCTTAGTTCAACCGGGCTCAGGCACCTCCCAGTGAACTGACTGGGACTGAACCCAGACTAATGAATGCCAGTTTGAAGACAGGGATACAGTACAGAGGCGATTTACAGGAGCTCCAGTAAAGACCATGAGGCGATGTCAGGCAGGTACAGGAGAGTTTGGTCGTCGCATCTCACTCTGTGATTTAAGGAATTACTTTGTCCAAACCAGAAGTGACAAACCAAGACTGTACTGGTGAGTTTGATTTTGATTATGTCCAGTTTGAAAAAGTGGTAAAAGAAAGGATCTAAACGTCTGAGGGAGTACAGTTATATTTTATCTATCTAGTGAGGAAAATAAATGTAACAATATTTCCTGTCTTGACCAAGAAGTGAACTCACATCTCCCAGCTGGAACAAAGACGCGCTGTTGACTATCACCTCTTCAAGTAAAAAGCAGTATTAGACCAGATAAGCCTGAGCTAGCTGGTTAGCATGCTAACTTCACCAATAAAATACATGTCATTCTGGTTGATCCAAACACAGACTTCCTTCATCATGATATATAGGCAGTGATTCATAACACACTATAATGTAATTGTATGTAGCTATAATGAGGTTTTTAAGATATTTATAAAAGTATAACTTTTCCTAAGAAGACATGTTTCATATTAGTATTGCTGTGTTTACTGTATTTGACCAATTTTCAAATATGAAACACTTAAATCTGCTTATAAATACATGATATTGTATCATTAAGCATTTAAGAAATGTTTATGTACTGCTCATGAATGTGTAATATAATTGTAGATAGCAACAGTACACGTTTGGAACTTAAAGTTGTCGACAGTGATGAGCTAACTCTGTTCTCTGTAGTTAAAATGCCTCGACGTCGCCGTGTTTCTCATTCTGAACCAGACGCTGAAAAACAAGGAAACACGAACGTCACTCCTGCGATAATCAGCCTTGACTCACTTGAAAGGATTACAACTACGCCTGTTCATTCCTGAAAGGATTGTGCATGAAAATACCATCAGCCTGCCGGACTCTATTGATGTCAATATGGCAGAGACAGGTGGGTGAGGTAGAGACGGAGTGAAACACTGAGAAGTGAGTTTACGGCAGTACAAAGCTGGTTTTGAGACGTGCTTCTCAGTATTTGCACCACAGGTTCAATGCGTGTCGATCGGGATGTAATGCGGTGTCTCTACAACAAACACTTACGCACAATGGGTAACAAATTCTGCTCCTGATTAATGCTGAAAAATTACGGCCTCCAGTGAGGCTGCTGGCAACGTGTTTCATCAATATTTCACAAATCTACTTACAGCGCGTGTGTTCATTACAGTGCTGGTTCGCTGGAGAATCTCTCTAATCAAATCAATCAGATCGAATGGGAGTGAGTTGGTGGACCAGATGAGCACGGTCTAGTCCTATTAAACAAAAATGCAACGTGAAGGCAGAATTGGCTCATAAACCAGCAGCGACATAATGTAAGCAGATTTAGTTAAGACCACATGATTCGCCAGAGAGTAAATAAAATTACTGCTTTAAAAATCAGCTCATGTCCTAAAAAGCAAGGGAGAAAAGCAAAGTTTTGAGGAAAAAGTACTTTTTTTTGGTTTCGTACTTATTAAAAGTTGGGCCCCTCTCATTTTAAACCAAGGACAGAAACTGTCAAACAAGATTCTCCGTTGAAATCAACAAACCTGTTCTAAATTCTGCTCAATTGTTCGTCAACTTCATGTATTTGCCATTTTGATCGATGACAATTGATGCCACCGATGTACTTCTCACTCTACTTTGTTTCTTGATCTAAAGAGTAACTAATTAAAGTGTAAAATTAAGACATCCACCGACTACATAGTAAAGAAAACATCAAAAACACACAACAGAGTTTAGCTTCTTTGGATCGATATCAAAGGAACCTTTCACAGTGAAGACAATCCAGAAAACTCAGCGAGAGAAGCTGCTGTCAAATCTCTAAATTGCAGTTTTCCAATCTTCTATGAGCTTCAGAAGAGCCTCCAAGTGACGGGACACCTTTACCTTTCCGATATTTAATCTCCTTTCTAACAGCACCCAAATAGTTTTACAATCCTTCATCTAAACATGTGGAAATCCGAGTTTCTGGTGTCAAAATCTTGTGCTCTTGCATGTCAAACATTACTTGTGAGATCATCAAATAACACTAAAACTGTGGAAAACAATAAATAAAGGATGAAATATACATGAAATAAGTTAATAATCTATGAGCTAATATCCAGATTACCACTAATAACATGTTTGGAGTCAAATACATTACTTCTTATATGAACAACACAGAGTTTGATACCACTGCTGCCTGTAATACACACAACTCAGGTCCACACTCAGAGGGGTTTAAATCTCACCACAGTAGCCGACTAAACCAAGAAAACACACCAGTCATACACACACACACACACACACACACACACACACAAAGACAAAGGGAGACAACACCTCTGCACGGGTTCGTGACATTTCTTGGAGAGAGGGCAGATGAAGGATTTGCCCCTTTGGTCTTTTTTCAGTCTAACAATGTGCCGTCCACCGATGGCCATTTGTTCTCAAATGGAGCTACCTGCTACAAGCCACCCACGAGCCGACTGGAGACTAGACTCACATACATCTTTGGAACAATATCCAATTAAAGCGCAAGCCTCCCTCCATTTGTTTTGTATTCTTCTAGCCACCAAAGCTTCCCTTTGTTTCTCCGTTTGAGCCCTTTTTTTCCTCTTCCACTCGCCTCCTTTCTGTCCATCTACCCCCCTGTTGTCCCCACTCACAGTGTAAATCCCCTTCAAAAGAAAGTATCTGGTTGCATTATAATTGGTTCCCAAGCACCCATTCCAAAACTATCAGTGCCGCAGCATCTCGATTTGGCAGACAGATCCCAGCAAAGTAAGATAAGTAGGAAGTATTACGGCGGTTGCGCAAACATGATTAACGACATGCTTAGATCTGTTTCTAAATATTGGGAGGTGGGGAGCGTACCTGGGGCAGCTCAGAGACTCTTCAGATGATGAATAGTGCAATAGAGTGTGCCAGAGATACAGCTGCCACCGAATGGACAATTAGGTACCACGAGGCGAGGCAAGATGAGACGGGAGGGTAAATAAAAAGTAAACACTGAGGAGGGACTCTTGGAGGGATCTGTGTTAGGGTAGTGTTACTCTGTAGAGCTGTAATGATGTATTTTACCCTTTGATTTGTTAACGCACCGAGACACTGTTGGGACCGCAAAGTTGGCTGCGTGGAAACATTTGAGCGTGCTGCTAGAGTCTGCTACAAGGACGAGTCACAGCAGCAAACAGGATTTCACAGTGATACAAATTCAATAAGAGGGAGAGGCGGAGAGGAAATGTTGGAAATAATGGACAGAAAAAGCTTGACTTGGGTGTAAACATTGGTGTACAGACAAAAGCAAAATGAAGCAAAGCACCATGGAAACAGATTTAGTGAATAAATCATGACATAGATGAAGCATGTGACTTAAATGTCCACTGAGGCCGTCGCTACTTTAAAGGTCACATGCTGTATGAAGCTTATTTTCAAGTACATATTCTTATTTTGGGTGTAGAAGATGTTTACATGTACTGTCCATGACTGCAGCGCTTCTTTCCCCTCTCTGTCTGATTTTAGTGCCCGTCTCTTTAAAAATCCCCGACTGAAGAGTGCACTCTGCTCTCATTGGTCGGCTCTCGCAGGCCTGAGCAGGCAATGCCCACCATGTTTTCCCATGATACATTGCAACCACACCAGGCTCTATAAGTCCTGACGACTCGTTTAAAGGCACAGTTTCTGAATACGAGCATTCGTTTGACGTTTGACTGACGTTCTTTAAACGACATCATCTCATCGCGCTCTCTTCTTCTGCGGTGGTTTAACAGCACCTGACTGGAGAATTAGCAGGACCAGCTGTCAGTCTTGATGCGCCTTGTATTAGCACAACAACGGTTGAAGCAAGAGATTGGTCTGTAAACTCTGATAGCAGATCGTTATCGTAAGTAAAAAAAAAAATCAAATGACAGGAGGATAATATCTGTTTTAAGCACGTACGTGAATATTAATCGATCCAGGAGGGAAGCGACAGAAGGAAAAAATAAAATCAAAACTCAAAGAGCTCAAAAGCAGGGAGCATTTATAATATCTAACTTGCAATATGGTTCAGTGCCATATAAAATATTTAATCTTCTGTGCCCTCAGTTTGGATTTGAGCGAGCGTGTTTGCACACAACACGTTCTGTGCTTTTGTCTGGCAGCAGCGCTTCACATTGTCGCCTTCAATTATCCCCACGGTCTGGGATGTGAGACATGCTGATTTTGAACTGCCCGTGGGAAAATGAGTGTGCAAGACTTCACTCTTGATTAAAAGCTCAGTTTTCTATTTTCTCCAACTGCCCTTTGCAGATGGGATTGGTGGGAACCGGTAGGAGGGGTTGTCGGGGGGGATGGAGAGTGACGGTAGGTCAAAACTGCGGATGCATTTGTTCTCCTCATTCGCTCTCAAATCACCTGCTGCCTGTCAGGATGAAGGGTGCATGTCTGAAGAGAGTATATAGAGGAGCACTAGTTACTGGCAGCCAAACCTGAATTTATTTCATATATCTTTAGTGATGCAGCGACATTTTAAGGTGGTTGGTTGTCAACATTATCAGCAACAGTCAACTTAACAAAGGTCTCGATTTAGGTTCAACGTTTAATTGATCTCAGGAGTTCTTACTACAGGTCAATAAAATATAAATAATTTACAAATGAGCTCCATTATGCATTATTACAGCATTATTTATGTGTAATAACCAAAACAACCCCCCCAATGTAATCTGTAAGCAGGGATCAAATTATTCACTCGTGACTGATCTCCAAAATGCAGCTTTCTCTGGCGCAGCGCCGGCTTTCAGACACAACACTGAAAAATTTACAGGTGGGGTTGATGCACCGTCAATCCGAGCGGACCCAAGGAGCAATATATAGGCAATTAGGCGCCGGGTAGCAGGATTTGAATCGAAAAAATGTCGAGTTGAGTGAGGAATTGTCCTCAGGCAATGAGGAGGAAGCCAATCAGAGTGAAGCATGCTCTATACAAGCCCCCTGTAAGTTTCCTCATTCCTACTGCACTAATGTCCCCGGGGTATTTATGACCAGGAAGAGTGATGCCTGAGCATAAGGTTTATATACAGCACGTTCCATAAAGAAGGCGGCTGCTGGAGCTGCTGCTGCTGCTGCTGCTACGAGCATGAAAAGCTGAACATGAAGCCTGACAGACGGGATGACTTTGATAGAAAATGCAGGGCAGACGCAGAGAGTTTTAAGTACCCTGCACATTGTCAGAGTTTTTTTTCCCCCTTTTTCCTGTGAAAGATATTTCATTAAGGGACATCAAAAGTAGAAGTTGCTCTCTCCGTCTCCTTTTTTCTTCCTCTCTTTATATGGCGGAGGCTGCAGCAGCTGAATGTCACAGGTAGACCGAGACCATTCCTGCTAATTAGTTAGTTTATAGCGGAGCAGAGGGAATGAAGGGACATTACGTTGTACTATCTGTCCACTCCTGACCTCTTGTACCTGCCTGGGCGCCTGGCAGGAACATGAACCCTTCCAGAGGATGGATGACTAACAAAAAAAAAAAGAAAAAAAGACACAAATAAAAATTACTGTGCAGCGTTACCCGAGGAGACAACGAGAGAAGGCAGAGCGGCGGTGAGAGGGAGATTTTAATGAGGAAAATGAGAGGGGTGGGGAGATGCGGCGCTTGCTGCTGATGAAAGAGGAGATTAAGAAGTGATAGAAAGGAAGAGGGAGCGTGGTGGGGAGACAGGGATGTAGAGAGAGGGGCATGTAGTGCTTAAGGGAGAAGAGGAAGAACAAAAAAAAAAAAATGGAGGAGGAGGTGGCTGTGGAGGTGGAGGAAGGAAATGAGAGAGAGTGACGATGAGGTGTGCGTTTTTTATGATTTTTTTTTAAGGCAAAAGTTTTCAAAGTTTAAAGAGATGGTGAAAGTTGGGAAGATGATGTCTGCGAGGGGCTTTAACGTATCTACAAAACACCCCCGGGTTGGAATAAAGAGACAGTTTGGGAGGCTGAATCATCGAGCCGCTGCACTTAATCAGGAGAATGACCGCTGCAGATTGTGTGTGAGAGTGAAGTGTGTGTGACGGGGTGAGAGTGAGGTCCAGTGTCATACCTCCCCCCTCTCACGCCACAAGGTGACACACTTCAACTTCCTGTGATTATCTTTCTCTCGGTATTGTGTTATCTTTCATGTCAAGCTGTTACAGAGAGCAGAGATAGAGAACAAAGAGAGAGCACGGAGGGAACTACAGGAGCTGGAGGGATTAGAGCGGAACTAAATTAGGAACACTGATGAGGTAAAATAATCGCGGTGTGGGAGAAACAGTCCAAGGAAGTAGTGAACAGAAACTGTAGTAAACACAGTAATACATGTGCTAATATGATTTATTATCGTATATTGTGGACTTCATCATTATTTAATGAGCTAACTATTATTTTACTTCATACTGCATTGTATAATGAAGCATAAAGGATGCTAATATTCCTCAATTTCCATATTGCGACAAAAAATGACTATTGGGACTTTCACAAAATATCAACACAATGAGGTGTTTGTCATTATATCCACATTAAAACTTAATATTCATCAAAGTGGATAAAGGCAAGTATTATTATGAGTAATGCAGCCTTTAAAATCAGGGAAAGGCAACACCTGACGTCTGATATCAAGAGAACAATATAAAATATGTATATTTCCAGCCCTAATAGGTAGTTGCTCTTTAAGTAATATACTATAATGTGCTACTTGTCAGAGAATTACTGTGATGTTATAGAAATACTACATAGGATCTGAAAGTACATTTGAAAGTAATCTTGTAAGTGGCCTTCTCCGCTTCTCGGCTTGAGTCTGAATTGTCCGCGACCTTTTGTGAAATAAAGTTTGTAGTTGTTGAGGAAAAATACAATTCTCCCTCGTCAGCCTGTCTCCATACGATAGGAGGTCATACGTATATTGTAAGCCTGGACAAGGACAGTCATGATTGGACTATTCTCATGGTCTCTGCAACTGAGATACTTAAAGCTACTGTAGAAGTGTAAACAGAACAGATGTCTGATGAATCAAACCAAGGTAAGCTAACTGTTTGTGTAAACCTCATCAGGAGGCCTTGGATCGATCTGTGTTTACAGACTGTACAGAAGTGTCTCTGACCTATTTCACCTCTTACTCTTCTGGCTACAGGAGAGAGATTCTGCATCACCCCTCTTGCTACGTTAAACAGATAACCGTGTATGGAAGCTCTGCCTCCTGAAGCTGTAGGATATCATTTAGACATTTAGGAAGACTCGTTAGGATTATGATGGCAACACTCTGCGCAGACACACGTGATGTTACGTTGCTCCTCCGTGATCATGCTTTATAAACCATCTCAACGTCACTGTCACTTCCTGCTCACCTGCTCTGTTCCCCTCCTGTGCTCCTCCACACCTGTCCCTCATCAGCCTCATCATCGCTGCCTCGTCCCCAGAGTCTCTCACCTGCACATCTTCCCCTCGCTGGTTCAGTTCGACTCTTTGTCTGGTCGTCTGTTGTTTTTTGCTCCTGTGCATCCTGCTCGTCTCACCTGTCCCCCCGGTCCTCTGCTCTGCTTTCATTGTAATAACTTCTGATTCGTTGCATCTGTTACAGATTTTCTGCCCATTGTTGCCAATTTAGCAACTTTCCCTGAAGCTATTTCCCCCCCTTGCCCCAAAAATCATGTTCTCCATGATGTCACTTGAATTGGTTTTACATTGAGTTCAGTTGAGGGTCTGGTCCCATGTATATTTCAAATCCACAGTCTGCACAACGGTCTCAATGACAAGTGTTAGAAGCTGCAGGTGATGCAGGAGATGACATCAGCTTCAAAAATAAGTAATAAGAATCCCAAGATAATCAGAGTCAGATCAGCTGAGTGTGTCTTGATCGAATTATTTGATAATGAAGATGCTCGTCGTCGCTATGTTTGGGGTGAGTTGCACTGACAGTATTAATATTGCAGGTTACCCTCCATATCTAAGGTGTGGTGCAGCAGTTGAACACTGTGCACCTGTGGGGAGCTGCAGTGATGGTGAAGCCATCAGCACCGATCACTTACTCTCTGTATGTCTGAAGTGAGCTGCAGCAGCGTCGGAGAAGCCGTCGCTCTGAGCGTCTCCGTCCCTCGGACCGGAGAGTTCAGACTGACGTAGGCCACCGCACTGCTCCTCAGGACCACGCTGTTATCCTGAAGGGAACACACACACACACACACATACACACAGGTTGCCATCATTACACTGCCAGCGATATTCATAATTCCATATCTGTTGTCATCACACTCGTCACATTATCATTATCATCATTATCTCACGTCCACGTAAGTGTCTCTTCCAGTATTACATTACGGTCCTGTCGTCTAATTGGCTGTTATTCTTCGTCTCCTGCTGTAGCTCGCAATGTAATTTTAATGTCATTCTGAACCATCTGATAAAAAAACTTTAATTGCGGTGCGATCTGAGTTTATGTCCGAACCCACGACGGTTGTTGCACAAACACTGTTTCTGCTGTAAGCGGCGTGTTTTTATTATAATTATTTTGGAAAAGTAATTGTCAGCAAAGAGAACTGTGACAATAACGATAATAAACCAACTCAGTGGAAACAATATCGTCTGATTGTAGCTGTGGCGTGTTATTCTTCTACTGTGGCAGCGTTCCTATTCTCATGGGAGAAAATATCTGGCATTAAAAGAAACCGTTTCAATCGCTGCCCCGCTTTCTTCTTGACATCGTTTGAAAATTCTATTTTTTTGGGGTTGTTTGGGTGGTTTTCCTGCGCTTATGTGTTTCAGAGGTGCTGTGGAGCTTAGGCTGATCATTGAGGCAATCAGCGGCAGGTTAGAAGCCGCGGCCTCCTCGTCAACCAGACGTGGTACGCGGTCTCCTAGTGCTTTTTCGCCTTTTTGTCTCCGGTGAATCTATCTGTTGTTTTCTTCTTCCACTCAAGTGACCTGGATGCTCTCCGGCTGCACAGCTAGCAGCTAACTGCTAACAAACCCAACCAGTAACACGATGGAGAAAGAAGAATGTGGAAACAGCTTCTATGAGCTCTGTGTCTATAATGATTATTACCCAGTTTGAACGTTCCTATAGTGCGTTACAATGCACCAATAGCTATATAACTATTTCTCAAAAGTCATAAGCACTATAATATTGATCATAATGAGCTATAACATTATTTTAATGTATTATACCTATGTGGACATTGAAAGTGAAAGTCAGTGTTTATAACACAGCGCTACATGTGTTTTTTAAGAATATTCATAATGTGTTATAATGTGTTTTAGACATCCTTATGCATTACTAGTGTATAATGGTCCGGTACACGTTTGTTGCCTGTTCCTGCTTCTGTTAGTTGTGTTTCAGCGTGCCTCAGTTTAAATCATTTCCGGAGTCACAACCTTTGTAACCCTGAAGTGACATTTAATGAAGCAGATGCCGCCGTGCTCGCTGACCTTTCCCCACTCATAGGACCCGATGTTCCCCAGGGCCGAGCCTCCCCACGAGCAGAACACGGTGGTGCGGTCCGGCACCCATCCTCGTTTGGTCTGCTCCGTCAGCGCGGCGATGAGCTGATTCATGATGGCCGAGGCCCCGCCCCCCTGGTCGCTGTCGTGACGACTGCCAACCAGCACGTAGCGATCTGTAAACAAATAGAAAGAGAAGATGAAAGTGAAGTGGATCTATTTCTTTGGTTGTAGGTAAATAATATCTGTATTATAAGTTTTATATATTTAACTTAACAAGCAGCCGTGAGGGCGAATATGAAACAAGTTCCTAGTTCTTGTCAAAGCCGTTGTGTTGATGTTGTTCCACGTACAGACTGTTTGTAACAGTTTCACTGTTCATTCTCCACAGTACAGACACACTTGTACCAGTTGTGTTTTCCCGCTGTCACTTCTCAGCGACAGCAAGTTGACACACACACACACACACACACACACACACACACACACACACACACACACACACGCCGCTGCCGCCTCGTCTCCCTTACTCATAGTGCTGTCTCCTCGTCACTCGTCTTATTCGCTTCGTTTTGTTATGGTGTTATAGCTCATTAAAGGTGGCAAGTGCAGAGCCTTGGTGACAGGTGTAGGCTGACACAGAAAACAGCAGGAGTGCTGTTTCGAAAAAACTTTGCATTTGATGCAAATGAACGACGACACAAGGATGCTCGTATGGAGGTGACGCTGCAGAGCGGCTATATACTCAACAAACTTCCCGAAGCAACAAATCAAAACAACACACCAACTTCCAGAGATGATTTTGATAGTTTATGTCAACTTCTATTTCAACATCACTGAAGTATAAAACAATATGGCCCAATAACCTTTTGTCGATGAGTGCGTTGTTCAGTTGTTGGCATCAACAGCCATCTGTAATTCTTAAAGCTAAGCTAATCCTGCTCAGAGCTATCAGGCCTGAGGAATCTCAGCAGAGTTTCATTAATTAACAGCTTTTTAACTCATTACCCACTTGAGTTCATCAGACTTTTTCTATGATTTTGAAAGAACAAGATCCCTAAACTGATGAGCACCAGAGGGACGCCATTTTCCACAACCGAGCACATGACTCCAGATACTCTGAACAGGCGACAGTCATAAGAAATTAAACACTTTTATATATTTTTCTATATTTGTTTGAAATGGAAATGCACAATACCATAGCTCAGCATCACAAAACAATAAGAACGGCGCCTCAGTGCGATTCTTCATGGAAGCTCGCTCACACAGAGGAACACACGAGCGTGAAGGCTGCAGGCGTCTTTGTATGCCTTTACATTCCCAACAAAGACAGCGTGTTGAGTATGGGATGCACAAAGCTGCTTCCTGCGGGCAAACAGGAGTACAGAGCAAAACCTCATCACTCCAACACAGAGCGCTGATGACTTTGTTTGAGAAAAGAGGTGCTTAGAGAAGCCTGCTAGCTTAGCCTAAGAATCTGACAACATATTATTGCACTGAGAGCGGCTTCCAGGGTAAATCAGCCATTACTGTAAACTGCTTTAAATCAGTCACATGTGAAAGAGCAATTTGCTTTATTTTCCTAATTTAATTGTATATTTTTTTTATTCAATCTGAATAAATATTGCTCCGAAGAGATTAACTCACTAAAAAGTTAAATGAGGCATTTCTAAGAAACATTTACTAATTAAAAAACAACATAAATAAATGTATGAATTTGCGTTCTTCTTGCTGCCCTCAGGCCAGGAAACATCACGCACGGTTCAGCAGACACTAACTAAGGTTCAGTGCAGTTGATAGTCGGGAATCTTTGTTGTTCAACTGAAGTTATTTCAAAGCAGTGAACAGTTTGACTTCAGGGGTCACACAGGTGTACCACTGACACCTGGACGAACACAAAGCCATCAGCTGATCAGACTGAGAAGCGCAGTGGCTGCATATAAAGAAGGACTGGTGTTTCTCATCCCTGTGTTGGATTTTAGTTGGTAATGTGTTCCAGCCTTTAATGGAGAAAGCGGATTTTACAAATTTGGATCTACACTGCAATATTTTACAGCTGCCATTCACCGTGCACCTTGTTACCCTGTTACTGTCTTTGAGGCTCTGCGGCTGGACTATTGATTCATTTATAAATTCATACATTGTAAATTGAGAAAACAAGTGAAGGAGACTGTCAGTGAAGCCACCAGACAGGCGTTTTTATCCATTATTTTCAGGGCCTGATTCTATAGAGGTGTAAAGTGTTTGATTGTGGACGGTGATGCTTGAGCACATCACTGTCATGCAATAAGAAAAATCAGATCCTAACAAAGATTCTCACCTGTTCACATCACTCAGCACCTCCCTTGCTTGTATGAAAATGATAAATAGTCACAAAACTGTTCTCAATATATTTATTTGTATTTGTTTTATTATTTGTTCCAACACTATTTGCATATGGAGTTTAAACTTTTCTCTATTTAATCTTTTAATTGTGGTACAGCTGTATCTTAACCTATCTGTGTATGATTTGACTGTTCTTTACTGGTGTATTTAAAGTCTGGAAGGTTTGGCCGATGACCCGACATTGTTGGTTTTGTTTTTTTCATGAGATTTTTAGTCCACAAAAATTGCCAGCCTTATCCTTGAAGTGTAGTCTACGACATTTGTTATTTTTGCTGTCAAAATGTGTGAAGTTACAATTAAAATTCAGCTCACACTAAATACAAAAGTTTTTTTTTTTCGCATTGACCAGGTGTAGCCGGTATTTTAAGTGAAGCTAACTGATGTTGGCATGTTGATTTGAAGTTAATGTTCACGTCTCTTTATTCTCAATAATCCAGGGCTTTGTGTCAAATCTAATATGAAAGTACTTCATTGATTAGCTGTTCAGGATTCAGTGGGAATTGTTCAGTCAGCCACATTAAAGCTTCTGTAAATGTTTAGCTAATATGAGCCAATGTTACAAATGTAATATCTCCCCTACCTGTTACACCCACAGTGTCCCCGAGGCCGAACAAGCTAATCTCAGAATCATGTTAATTTAATTACAAGACCATGACGAGAACTGTACAGGTCTGTGCTGCTATGTAACAACAATGAAGCTGCATGATGATCAGGACATTTAGTCAGAGCTGGAATATGGAACTGTGAAGTGTTCTGTATAATTAAACAAATCATTTCATTAGTTGTAATCTGAACTCATATTAGATCGATAATTTGGTCAGGCTGATATGATGGCTGTCAATAATTTGAGGAGCAGTGTCACTATGACATCGATTGTCCACCAGAGAGCAGCGAAAACTGTAAAATGTTTGTAAAAAAAATATCAAAGAGATTCCAGACAAGATTATTTATTCATGTTATGTGTTTTTGTGAGGTGAAATGTACATATTTGGATTGTTTTAACCCTAAATGTTGACATAAGCCCTCAAAATCCAGTTATTGTTCAGGCTATGGTCAGTCAGAAAGAAGCAAGTCAAGTCCAGTCAAACTCCTGAAAGCTCTATTTTAAGACATGATAAATTGCACAAATTGGGGTCAAAGTCTCTCTACGAAGGCATTTACATCGCCTGTTCGTACACATGAAGTGTGACGAAAATACTGTGGAGAACAAAACGATGTGTATACTGTCTCAACTTCTCAGATTCCCAATTTTGGATACTTATAGCAAAACACCCCTCTGGAGAATGTTAACTTGTGTGGTGTAACACTACTGAGATAGAGATAATCACGTCAAGACTACTAAAAGGAGCCAGCTGATGGTTAATGGTCAGGATTTTGAGACATAGTGGGAACAAAACTTCCATTTAAGAACTAGTAAGTGTGTAATTTAGTGTGTTGAGTGCCCTCCCATTGGCTGTGTAGTAACAGTGTGCTAGCTGTAAGCTCTTGGAGACACCACAGGGCTGCTTCCATGTCGCAGTTTGTTCCACCACATAAGCAAACAGCACCTGCTTGAGCATTGTTTGCATATAGATTAATGCAAAATAGCCCTCTTTATTGTCGAGGGCTGTGTGACTCAAAACCTTGCATGAATATTCATTCTGTTCCGGGTCGAGAAAAATGAGCGCGGAGCAGACATATGATCAAACGCCAACAACCAGTTAAAGTGTCTCTCCTTCTGGAGATTTGTGGCCCATATTATCTGCTTTAGTGGTCCATTATGGCTGCCTAATATCACACGGTAAATCAGCAAGGTAATTTTCCACCAGTGACTGGGCAGGACAGGTACAGTTGCAATGCTTTGGTACAAGTAGAGGGGAGGGAGAGAGAGGACATCGACTGTGGGGGGGCGAGGCAAGGACAAGATAAAGGGTCTCTCTTCTGCAGAATGACAATTAAAAAAGGATAAGGGCAAACACAGCTAAGCAGAAGGAGCCGGGGTGCCATTTAAATGTTAAAAGGGCAGAATGTGTTTGGAAATGACCTGAGCTGACACAGGACTGGGCGAGGGGAGGAGAGCAACAGGAAGAAGAGATTCGTTTAAAAAATACTCCATGATGTTACCTCCCAAACCTATTAACCTTGTCTTGATGAAAAAATTAAAATGTTTTTATGTTTATGAGTCATTCACTACATCACGGATGGCCTGTGGTAGAAAAAAAAAAAAAGCTCTCACCTGATATAACCTGAAAAGACAGAGACAGGACGACAGAGCAACAATGATGGTGAAGTTAACTTCTGAAACTGTGATTTCAGAGAGGTCACAACCTGCAGAGAATGAAGACCTCGTGCCAGAGCTTTTTTAGCATCTTCCACTCTTTTTGCATGTACCGTTCTCATATTCTACCCTCTGCTACCATTTTCCAGCAGCAGTAGGAGACAGTCTTCAGAAACAAAGCTGTACGTGATCTACCAAGCGTCAGAAGTCAGACTCTGGTTGGTGAACATAATGGAGAATTTTCTAGCAAGAGCAGATAATTCCCTGAGAAGTTGGTGGAGACCAAAAATAGAGCTAAAAGGGTTCCAAAAAAGGGGGCGTTTGGATTCATAAGATAAAACAGGCTTTTATATAAAAGACTTTAAATAAATCCTGTGTTACTTTGTGTCTTCTGGGTGCATAAAAATTTATTAGTTATTAGTTTTAGTCACGTTTATACTCTTTTTAGTCTCGTCAAGTTTCAGTCGACTAAAAGTCTGAGCATTTTAGTCTTATTCTAGTCAGAATTATCCATGACTATTTTCATCTAGTTTTAGTCGACGAAAACTGATGAGATTTTAGTCTAGTTTTAGTCAATGAAAATTGTACTTAAGTCTCTTTTTAGTCATGCAATTTCTATCTGTGTACTTTTCTTGCATTTGCTATGTCGTACCCTTCTCCCCTCATAGGCCAATGTCATTTGGTAACAGCAACACACACACACACACACACACACACACACAGACACACACACACACCTCATGTTATTATTCATTATTCTTTTTTCTATTTATTTTCTTTTTTATTTGTATTTTTTATGTATTACTTGTTTTATTTTCATACACACACATACGCTGGCCGACTGTCAGGTTTGTGGAGAAGCGTCCGTCCTCCCGACTCTTCCTCACATTTCTGCCCTAAAAACAGTGTCTGTCACGGGCAAAAAACGTTAACTCACCGGGTGTTTGTGATGAAAATAAATCAGCCTTCTAGACCGAGACTTCGGTGAACTTTCCCCCAGTAATTTAGAGCGAAAAACGTAACTTTGTCACTTTCCAGGATGTTTGGTGGGTCAGTATCTCAATCACTACACATTATAACAGCATGATTATAAACTGTCCGCGGGTTTAGACTGACAGGGGTCACCGGAGGGCAATATATAATGTATTACATGCTGAAATTCTGCATCTTTTTCTGGGCGACTGGTTGCAGTTAACAGCGTTGCTGCTTAGGGCTCTGCTGCCTGCGATTTTTCAAACAGAGAAAGTCCTTGATCAAGCTTTTTGCTTAATGATACAATTCTTCTTATTAAATAGTTAACAGTACGTCGTAGTCTGTCTTCTCTATTGGTCTGTCTACTTTCACCTCTCAAACAAACGAACACGCCTGTCAACACCGAACCCTGGCTGGTCGGCCATCGTTCCCTTTCTCTGTGTCTTGAGTTATCGTTAACGTTAAGCCACCGCAGCTGCATCTTCTTTATAATGCCGCACGGGTGGGGATTGAGGAAGAGATGTCGCCTGCGTCTGTGCAGTGCGACCTGATGCAGCACCTGAACTGAGACTCGGGAAACAGAAATATTGCAAAATAATAATAATAGCGAGACGAAATAACGTTATTACATTTCGTCTCATCTCGTTTTGGTCAACGAAAATGAAGAGACACTTTAGCAGAGTTTTTATTTTGTAAACCACATTTAGTCCCGTTTTTATTCGTCAACAATATTGCATTATATATTTGATTATAGTTTTCGTCACATGACCACCATTTACGTTGCGTCTCATCTCGTTTCCGTCACGTGATAAAGGTTCGTTGACGACGATATTTAGTCATAATTTTCCTGAACCTAACCAAGTAGTTTCCTCGCCTTAGCACAACCGAACTACAACATTCCTGTATGTCCGGTACGCCTGTCGCTGGTGCGATGCATGGGGACGGTAATATGTTAATTGACCTATTCAGTTGTTTAGGCACGAGGATGTGTTGGCTAATTACAGCTTTACCATTTCTATCATGGTTTTAATAAGTTCTTCTGCCGCTTTGTGGCCAGAAAAATCAGTGTTTCAATGGGGTAAAGATTTCCTCCACTTGGGCTGCAACATACAAGTATGTTCATTCCAGAATAGTATCCTGCTATATTTTTTAAATCCATTGACTAATTCAACTCTAATAAATACAACTGACTGCTTTGTTGTGTAAAATATGAGTAAATAATGAGCTATGTGAAATAATGAAACAGCACATTTTTCCCCCAACCAAAACCCTGAAAGATTCCACTTACTATGAGAGACAAAGACAAGTAGAAATCATTCACCTTTACGAGGACAAGGATGCATTCTTAGCAAGCTTATTAGTCACCATACACACACACACACACACACACACACACACACACACAGTCTTACTGAGTTTCTCTTATGGGTAGCCTCATCTTAAGTCATTAACATGCTAATGTAAACACAGAGCCCGTCTTGTGGGTTTGTGTCTTGCCTTTTTTCATAATATGTGTCCAACAGCCTAAAATATGCATGGTCCATTAATGACTGATGTATTCATCTGGCTATTATTTATTGACAGCCCAGTCACCAGAATACATTGCTGGCCTTGTGCAATACTGCAAACAATGAATATGTTATGTTTGTTCACTTTCTACTTATAATATCATCATTTTTGAAGCGATGTTGCTCAGATTAAAAGTGTGGAGGTTGTTATATGGAGAAGGAGTGGATGGCAGTGGGGTGACAGCCAGGTGAGACGATGAGACTTTTACTAAGCCTTACCAAGATGATTATGCACCTACATCGAACCAGACCTCAACCACTGCATTGTCACAACATGAACATACATAAAGAAACATCAAGTTCCAACATATTGGCTACCAATGAAACATAGAAATGTAACATATCCTTGTAACAATGTCAACTTTATTCCAGGTTTGGATTGTTAGATACTTATCTAACATCCTCAGTTGTTGTTGTTATCCTCAGCAGTGTTTCGCAGGTCGTCCTTTGCTGTATTTTGGGATTTCTTTCTTTTGTTCCATTTTGAAGCTTATTAGCGAGAGCGATGTCTTATCATGAACACAGTGAGATGAGTCATTCTTAGCGCCTCCTCTATCTAACATACACCTCAGACTAAGAGTATTTGTGGAACGCTGGACTGGTACACCTACTTCTTTTAAACTGTTCCTGCACTGTAGTAGGATTACTTTTTTTTTTTTTTTTTTTTTTTTTTTATTCAAACACATCCTGGATCATGCTGATGATGGCAGACCATTATGGAAGTGGAACCAATTATATTATTGTTGGATGCCACTTAATTTTCAGAATTGTCAGAATATCTGACGCTAAACTCAGACGGCATCTTTTTTGGGTGACTAAAACTAGATTTAAAGGTCCTATTTGAACATTTTTGAGTCTCATTCTGAACTCATCAAAAACTGACGCTTCGGGATGGCGGCCGACCCTACCTTCAATCTCAGCGTGTCAGTTTTTGACGAATTCAAACCAAATCCAGATTATGAGATGGTTGAGTTGGATGACTGAGGGAATGCATGGCACCGTCATACTTCTGCCTGTCACTGCCCTTTTCAAATACTGACATATTGAGACAAGCAGCTATACAACAAGATGTTAAAGCATACTGTATGTACACACCTGGGTTCCTTTTTCCTTTCAGGTATCCCACAACATTGTAGATTTTCTTGTAGGACAGCTGGTTTCCGACAGTCAGAGTGATCTTCTTTCGTTCTAGGAAAAAAAAAGACAGACTCTAAGATGAGCTTCAGTGGGTAAGACAAGACCTTCTTCAAAATACCTGTGACTGGAACATGATTCTGTTTGACCAGCTTTGGCCAGTTTAAAGCTGTTGAGTGATATTGAATCCAAATTTGTCCCCAGTGTGGTGATACAGGAGGATACTGAACCCGGTATTTTGTTAGTAATCAACCAGAGAGAGAATAAATGAGAAAAAGCACAGCTCACAGGCTCTGTCAAAGAGACTGTTTAAGCTTAAGCCTTCCAGACTGGGAGAAAAGCAAACTAAAAATCAGAGCAAAGCAGTGGTAAGTGAAAATCTTCCGCTGTGTGTGATTGCTCATATGCAGGGTGAAAAAATAAGTCCAGCTTCCAGCCAATCAACTGGTTAGTTTCCGGCAGCACTGACTGATTCATCCAGTCAGCAGCCACTTTGTCCTTAAAGTAGTGATTATATTTGAACCCTATCTCCTACGAAACATGTTTTATACTACAAATACGCTGCAAAGTATGTTATGTCTGAAATGTTTTGGCTGCTTAGATTACTTTCATCTGTTTTTCAAATCCAGACAGTCATTCGTTTATTGCAGAGAAGTCATAAGTAGGAGGGAAATGAATTCTCTAACATTCTGGGAAAAATAAATGAAATCTGCTAATAGATAACATTTGACAACAGAGAGCATTTTTCAGGTTCAACGCAATTGTTTCCTCATTATGCCAGTCAAATAAAAACAATTAAAAAGCAGGTTTTGTGTTTCCAGAAAAACAATGTTCAAACTGCAAATCAGTCCAATAATTACAGATATTGGACATCTCATTGACCAGAGATAATTACAGTTATAACAATTGTTTACATCTCTATATGATTTGTGAACAAAATATTCACTTTAACAAGCCATAACTCCGTTTCTGTACCAACATCTGGTGGTTTGACTAACAGCTAGAACAATTATTGCAATCCAATAACTTGTTACGTCTTAATACAGTGAACCTTAGATACAACTTAGCAACCAGGGATAAAAAAGCTATTCTACTCACCCCTTGGCTTATTATTAGCCAGATAGTGAATGTAATGCTAGCATTACAAACACAACATCACATCTGGCAGTATGTTTAACAACAGGAGTAGCTAGCCAGTCGCGCCATTATCCCCGAATCAAGATAAGACAAGCAGATATGAGGATCTAAGTGTGGCCAGTGGTAAGCTGTACTGCATAGCCACCAATGCATTTAGGTTACACACTGTGATAACGTGATTTTTATAATGATAATGCATGCTGGGATAACATGAAGGGAGAATGAACAGCAATCCTCAAGTCCTCCTTGGACTTATATCCGTCTTTTAAATTCTATCTGAAAAAATGGTTCATACACAATCAGATGTGTGAGCATTAAAACATTTAGGCTCAGTGATTATTTCACAATTAGTGCGTGACTCACCTTGATGCCACCTGCTTCCATTTTGCCACCTTGCTGTGTGTGTGTGTGTGTGTGTGTGTGTGTGTATAGAGAGAGAGAGTGTGTGTGGGTGTTTTAAGTTTCTGTCTTAACTAAGCATTTGTGTAATGTATAACTGTTGTATATTTATCCTTTGTCTTCATTGTAATAATTCTGTTTTCTAGTCTAACATTTTAACATTGTGTATTGTATTGTAGTTTACTTTAGGTTGACTTAGTACATCTGTCCGGGGACAACAGATGGAAAGTAGCCTTCTGGTTAACTCTGGGCATTTACAGGAACTTTTAATTCATCTACACTGTCCTTGCTAAAATAAACCAATAAATAAATACATAAAAATAACAACAAACTTAAGCTTTACAATGAGATGCTTCTGGGACCGTCTCCTTCTCTGAGTGGAGAGGAAGTATTTGTATATCCTTTGCAAAACTGTATGTTCTCTAAAAAATGAATGTGGTTTGAGAAACCTTGAATTAGTTTCCTACTTGGACTGACAAATAAGAAAGACAGGCATGGTAACTGAATTTTCCCCGTAAATGGGAGTAAAATAAAGTACAGAAGTACAGGGCAGTGTTTCTGACCATGGATGGAGGATCAAGGATGCACATCATCACAGTCTGTGCCCGAGGATGCCAGTAATGCCTCAGCCCTGACCAGAAACACGACCATGTGGGTCGACTGTGTAAGCAGATTATTGCAACCCAGATTTAGGTTTGTTGCTAAGCGGGTAACTGTAGTGGCAGCAGTAAATGCTTCGGCAGCAAAGGAGGAAGTCAGGTGAAGTAGAATAAAGAGCAGCAAAGTCTGCATAAGGGAGAAGAACGGGGTGGATGCTGTTCATATCTTGTAGAAAGAAAAAGTCAATGATGAGTGCTGAAACTGCGACCGTTCAATGTTCAGGACGCCTACCACAGGTGCATTTTATTGTTCATGTCGTTTTGGGAGAGGTTGTCCTTTAGTTTTTGTTGTCTTAGGAGTCACTGACCATCGATCCTTCAGCTATTCAGTTCAAGTATGTGGTGGATGCACCGACACTCCTTTTGATTGAGAAGAGCCGCGATCAAAATGCGAGCTATGTGACGGATTCACAGGTTTCAGAAGACGCAGAAAAAATGTCTGAAGAAGGAAATGTGTTTTCACATTTTTTTTAAGCCATTGCAATGCATCAAGGTCAGAAACACTGAAAACATCTCCGTGTTTTCATCTGATGTTTAAATTGATTGAGAAACGAGGGAGGATCAAAACGACCTCCAAGAGAAACAATGTCCTTCATGTGAAGGTCTCAAACGTAAAACTGGCGGCTTTCACAAAGATACCAAAACACACACACACACACACACACACACACACACACACACACACACACTGTACAGTGCCTGTACGATGCATCTGACAGGGCAGTCACTGGATATTGCGTCTTCCAGCTCTGCTGCCTTGCTGGACGGCTGTGAGCTCCTGGGGGCCTGATGGCTGGATATCTGAGGGAAATACAGACGAGCTGCCAGTGAAGATGTGAAGCCGGCGCTCAAACCGTGTGTGACAGAGGTCCCCTGCCTACAGCACAGCGCTACAGCATGACAGCCCACTTTTCCCCGCTCCGCTCCCGCCCTTCGTCCCTCCCTGCCTGTCTCCTCGCCCTCCTCTCGTTCCTGTTTAATACATTATAAAAATTCACTGCTTTCTCTCATAGGCGCCACATAACCCATTTATCACTTTTGACACTGGCACAAATGACTTTGGCTAAAGAGCAGGGATGGAACATGTGGCCCGTTTGTGTATTCACTCTGCAGACGTGTGCACAGAGAGCAGCGAGAGACATTTGTCATCGAGTAATTCCGCCTCATGATGAATGGGTTCATAGATAGCGCTGCCGCTACAGGTAAGGGGTGAGTCTGAGTTAAGTTTTGAGAGTTTATGGAAATATTTACAGGGACTAAAGTAGATGTCTGATTTTCCTTTTCCAGCTTTCATAGATTTCCATACTCCCTCTTAGAGATCGAATAATATCTGCCTCTCATAAAATAACAGCGAACCAGCAGAAAGCTGTCCTTGCTTCACTCGAATGAATAGTGACGTGGCCAAAGGTGCGATGTTACGGCGCTTTTGCTCCATTTCCTACTGATGGAATTCATGATTTCCCCTGTAAGCAGCAGTGTGGCAGACCGGTTAGACAGACAGGTCCTCCCCTCGCACCGCCTTTCACTCTCTGAAAACAAGATAGTTAACCCCTGTCTGCTCCGAGGAACATCACACATGACTGACCCAGTAAAAAAGAACTTTTTCCAACAAGTCCTCTTACTAAAATTCTCAAACGGTACATCCAAAACAACCTACATTATTCTCACGGAAATGCTTTTAACTGTTTTCTGATGCGCCTCCTCTCTGATGAAGGTTTGCTCAGAGACAAAGTCAATCATTTTGGAGAGTTTGGTGAGAAGAATGCTACAGACCTCACGTCTATGTTTTCAGTGATGACGGCCTCTGCTGCGCTTTGTGTTAATGCTGAATTTACATGACAAACATTACACCTGCATGCATGTTAGCAGTGTCACTGTGAGCACATGACTTGTGCATTTAGCTTAATGGAGCACTGACTCTACTTCTACTAGCTACTATGGTTTGCTGATGCTTCTTCCTAATCTAACTTTGGGCAAAGCCAATGCTCGTTCTCTCCCTCCCACCAACAGTCTTCTTTATGATACTAGCCAGAGACACTGCATGTATTGATAAACTGTTCATCAAGAAATCTAACATGTAATCAAACAGGTTTATGTCTAATTGAAGATGACCGTCATTTTTTTGGTGAGTTTTCTTTTTCCTGCTGGTTCAACGGAGAGATTTTTTCTGTCCTTCATCTTTCCACCTTCTAGCAACATCACACACATCGCATGATTCATATTTCATCGGTGACATCAACAACTTTAAAAATACAACCTGTTATAACGACATATCCCCATCCCCTCCCCGCCATTAAAACCATAAATGCCATCTAATGAAAAGAGACGATAATCACAGTGTCTAAAATCGGAAGCATCTCACGCTGTTATCTGCAGGGTATTAAAAGCGGAGTTGAGAAGAAAAAGCTGTAAGTGAATGTGAGAAACCTGCACACAGCAATCAATAGCGGTGTAATTAAAGGGCCTGGGAGTCTTTTCTATAAAGCCATTTCAAGTTGTTCTGCTTCGCTCGCCCTCTCCCTCCGTGGCCTCGCAATGTAATTGCCACGGAAATTTGTTTCACTTTCGGCATTAGTTCTGAGTGGGAGACAGAGAGACAGACGGCGGAGAGAAAGATAGAAAGAATTGCATGTTTTTGGAAAGTTTAGAGGAGGAAGCGAGACAAAGAAGGAAGCTCAGGCACAGATGAGTTCCATTCTTCAGCTGTGATTTTGCCCAACAAAGTACTCAAAGCCGCCTAAAGCAGAATTTTACTTGTTTACATGTTTTAGCTAGCGTGAGATGTGTAACTAGCAAGCTAACAGTTACGTTACATACTGTAGGTTTAGGTCACTCAGCAGAGTAGCTTACTTAGCTCAGTATAGCTGGAAAACCAACACGTAGAACCAGAATATCTCCGTAATTCACTAAATTGAGGGTTCATTTAGTCCCAACCAGAGCTGGTGATTGCTGGAAGCGTTGAAAATGGACCCAGCAATTTTGGTGGATTCAGCTGTTGCTTTTGTGGAGTTAAGTGTGATTTTGAGTGTGTTTTATGATTATTTGCAGGGTAAAATGACTCTTTTTGTCAGTGTAGTCTGGTGGCATTGGGAACAAGGATAAACAGCTGTTTGTGGTGAGGAGGGAGGTGTGGCAGACGTGCCGGTTTGTTTTTGTCTGAGATACTGGTGCTCCGGTGTGATGTCTAGTGGCAGTGAGTGTCATATATAGAACCAGAAAGGATTAAATGACACCCATACCATTAAATACATGTAGTGTACGATTTAAAAAAATGTAAAGATCGACCTCAGACCCCAAAATAACTAATCTATCTATGCCATTACCTTTATATAAACATTGTGGCCTAAAGTATGTAGACATTATTTTTGTGTGCTTTTGATTTAGGGTTTGTTTTTCATGTTTTGGGCGAGACACCTTCCACATTTGGAGAAATGTGTTTTTGCAGAATTTTAAAGCGTCCAGTTTTGTGAATGATCTTACCGTCACGCACACATCCAGGTCCATACAAAAATGGTTTTCCAGTTTGGTGTGGAAGACTCTGACATTAAGACAGGACTCGGACCCAGGGCTCGGATCAGCGGCTCACCTCACTGATGCTCTTGTGTTTGAACGGTAACAAATCTTTGTATTTCACAGAAGCCATGAAAAACCTAAAGTGCAGCTCAGTTAATGTGAAGGGTAACTTTTAGGAGCTGTGGGAAACTTATTTTATTGTCAATAAGGTCTATCAGGAGACCATAATTAACCACAAATAAAAATGTAATGGTTTTAGATGAGCCAACGTAGCCAATCAAAAAGCTTAAGTGGTGGTTTATGATGTGTTGGCAGGGCACTGTGACTCCGAGTCATGGAGCAAAGTCCTTTTACACTTTAGTGAAGATTCCGACTTCCAGTTGGATGAAAAGCAAGAACATTAGGCTGGAGGCAGCAGGAAAGTGTGTGTATGTGTACGCCTGTGTGCGAGTGTGTTAATTCAGAGTACAATCCATCAGCCTTGCCAGAGTAAACAGGGTCTTGTAACACCCCTTAGAGGTAGTGATTGACTAGCTGGGTAATTGTCTGGTCAACAGACAGACCACTCAGATAGAGTCAGAGCCAAAGCCCCGAGGCCTGATGGGGACAGGGTGTGTTCAGTGAATTAATCAATCTAAAAGGGCTGAAAAAGATGAGAGAGGCGGGCACCGTGAACACATATATAAACAGACATAAGGGAACAAAGAGGGTGTTTAATCAAGGTGAAACACTGAATTCAGCCACATGCACGACTCTGAAACATAAACGCTGAGATGGTATTTCCACATTCCTGCAAATAATTATGCGAATGCAAAAAAAAAGAAAAAAAAAGGATAAGCAACAAGGAGAAATGTACTGAACCTGACCAAACAGTCGATATATCCACCTGTTTGAAGTGTGCTTTATTATTAAGTATATAATAATTGCTTGGATATGTTTTATGACATTGCTGTATTTGCATTTTTGGCGCTTGTTTCTGCAGATATTTTGTTAATCATCACTCTCCATTTCAGAATGAGAGCTGATATCTGCTTCATGTTCAGACATGTTGTTCACGTGTGTGGAGCAGATGGATGGTAAATGGCTGGTAGGTGCTACTTATTTAGTTTGTGGTTGGTGGCTAGTTATTGTCGGGGTATTAGCGATATTAACTTGTAGTGGGTACAAGGACATTTCCAGTTGTGCAATAATTGTTTTTGTACGATATTGCAATGCTACAAGATGAGCTTCCTGGCAAAAATATGTGTGAAAGAATGATAATGACAGGAACATTATGCATGCAGGAGTATACTTTGCTTGCCTGTGTGTTGCAGAGCAAGGACAAAGAAATATACTGATAAATGCTATACATTTATAGATGCAAAAAGTTGCACACACACACACACACACACACACACACACACACACACACACACACACACACACACACACACACGTGGTTGCTCAGAGTACTGTGAAGTCGACCGCGTCATCTCGTTAAGGTCTGGCGATCTCCGTGGAGGGCCCCTGAGCAATTAACCAATGGCCAGCCAATACAACCGGCCCTTAATTGAATGGGAATTAAAAGAGAAAAAAAATAAGGAGAAAAGGTATTAAAGAGAGTGGGAAAAAAAATGAAAGGAGGCAGACAGATGGAAACAAATGATAGTGGGATCCCAAGAGTGGTCAGAGGTGCAGCCAATCGATTGGAGACAGATTACATCTCTCTCGCTCTCTCTCTTTGTCTCCGCCTTTGTCTCTCTCCCACTCTCGCGCCCATTCTCTGCCTCTCTCGTACTCATTTGATGTAATGGAAACACTTCAAAAAGAAGCCTAGCTTGCAGAACCGTTGGATGTACATTAAGCTCGGTCTACACAGGTACCCATCTTCAGAGAGCGGGGATAAACACACACACACACTCACACACTCACACGAAATGCGTATTTCAAAACAAACAGTACCTCTGCCGGCACTGAAATGGCTTCTGACACACAATTTAGATCTAGTGTCACACAAAGGATATCCATTGCCAGACACCTACCACTTAGACAAGAGTCTACAAATCTATAAGTGGCCAAAAGTGTCAATAAAAGACAATCATAAAACAATCTGACTCAAAGAAAAACCTCACACAATTCAATACCACAGAAATGTTCTGAAATAGCAGTAACACCATGGGATTAAAGCTCACAACTAAAAACAATACCACTGCAAAAGACGCACACACATGCGCAATCCGCCTCTCTTACACTGAAGGATCAATTGTGCTCATGGCTTTGGCCACTGGTATTTTGGAGGGGGCTGCATCATTGATTGTCTGTGTGACACACTCAGGAAGCATGGGTGCATAACAGTGACGACCTGTCTGTCTGTGTGCGTGACTGTTATCTGTGCAACATGGGAAACAGCAGAAAGCAGTGTTCCAGTCAGTGACCAGCTGCTTGGATTTATTGGGGAATAAATGGAAATGGACAGACTGAGCACACGTGCGATGGGGGAAACATGCTGGCGACAAGAAATGATGACCCCCTCTGCTCCCCCCCAAAAAACTGATGGCGAAGGATGGAGGCGGGGAGAGGAGTGAGTGGAGGCTCAAGTGCAAGACGGAGGGCTCAGAGTGGTTGAGTGAAGGAGCAGAAGGTGGCAGTGTGGTAGAGGCCTGCGACAATGGCACTCAGATAAGAGGGGATTTATGCTCTCGAAAGCAGGAATCACCCCATAATACTACATCCATCTCATCTCTCCCTCTGTCTGTCTCTGAGTCTGTTACACACATATGTCATCTAACACACACCTCAATATGCCGATACTACTATCAGTGGTAGCCTCAGTGTAGTAGTGGCAAATTGGATCAGGCCAAAGATCATCGCACTGATCCTTTGACATTGTAGCAAAAAAATGTCATAGATGACACAAGTGTTGGACGCATGTAGAGGCTTTGTATGGACTTGAAAGTGAGAGCCAAGAGCGAGACACATATAACTGTATCTGATATGACAGTCAGAGAGTGTCCGCAATGGAAAAGCAACCATGAATGCAACCTGTGTTTAAGGTTCTTGGCAAGCAACCGTCTGTAATGACTGTTTTCTCTCAGATGCATGAGGGGAGGTGGTGTGATGTTTTATACAAATCTTTCCCACACTTAAGTTTCCTTAGGCTGTACTTTGCAAAGTGCAGTCTGTAAATGAGCGTTTGACCAGGAAGTAACACAGAATATATGTAGTTGAGCAGATGGGTTATTGACTTCATCAACAAACAACAACTTTTGTCACTAACCTCTCGGGGTTTCTCGCCATGCAAATTGTTGTTTGTTTTTTATTTGCCAGGTTCTGACATTTCTGCTACCATTTTGTATTTCTTTAAGTAGTTTACTGTTCACAGCGAGGTTTCGAATGACTTTGTTGCCTTGCTGTTTCCTGTGGCACCGCCATAAGGATGAAAATATACCTGCTAAACATCAACAGGTTAGCAATGTCGTTGAAACAAGTGGACATGTGTATATTTAAAAGGGAGCGTTATACTATTGGCTCACAAACCTTGTCAGCAGCTGGAACCTATCATCATAATTCTTACACAGAGGTAAACAAAACAATCATTTTCGGCCTGACAAATTACTAACTCCCAATCAGAATAATGTTTGTGATAAAAAGAGATTACCTTTCGGCAAGCCCTAAAGCCTTCACCCAAAACACTGCAGTACAAATTACAGCCTCAAAGAATGGCGGGATGGTGAGTGTTGTTCAAACAATGCCGTGAGAACCACGAATGCACTTTACATTCCTCCATTGTAGTGGCATTGTAGCAGAAAACTTCAGGGCTACATATCTTAGAAACCTGAAAAGATAAAACTAAAAGCATGATAAGATATCACCAGTGGTAGGTCAGACAATGTGCCTTTTTTAATATTTGGTTGAACCAGCCCTTAAATCATTCCTCCAACACCATTATCACCTTCCTCACCTCTATCTTCCTTCCTCCTGTTTGGCTTTTTTTTCCCTCTAAATTTCTACCCAGCAGCCTCCCGTTCAGATGAAGGGGAAAATATCCCGGCTGCCCTCTTATCATCTATTCATCTCCCTGCAGCAGAGGAAATTAAACCCTTGCTACATCTTTCTTTTTTATTTTTTCTCAACATTTTCTGCTTTAATTTATATGTGGGTTGCTTAAAATGACTTCTTTTGCTGGTACAGACACCACTGAACTTCCTTATTTCTGTCCTCATATGTAGGTTTGCTCTTACACACTGATATTTCTTCACAAGGATTTTATGGTCATTTTGCCCTGAGGGTCTGTGATGTCCTGCCCTGATTCCCTCTTGTTTTAGTGTTTGTCTTCGCCGACCTGAAACCCCAATCACAAGACAGTATCTCTTTTATTTAATCCCTCCATTAACTAATCATTCTTCTTTTGTGCACAGGAAAGGTCTCGGCAGATCCTACTGTAAGAGCTTGTCCCTGCATCTCTTCTCTCACCTCATTCGCCATAGGTTAATTAACAACCGCATCTCATTTATGATGAACTGACCATGAGGTGCACCCGGGAACCCAAGTCACATTTCAAGGCAATCAAAACCGTACCGCAGTAAAAGTAGTCTGTGTAATTAAACAGCACAAAATAACAAGAGTGGGGATGAAGTAAAACTACAATAAAAAAAGGGGGATGTAATAAAAGAAGGGTTAGAGAGCAGGTCTATATATAAAGCTCCTATGAATTCTAATCTTTTTGCGTGGACTTTAGAGTGCACAGTGTTAGGACAGAGTTGAAATAATGGAGTGAGAGCAGCCTTCTACACGAGTCACTGGCCATCCTGCTGGGCGACAGGTACAACTGCCTGTAACGTATGGACTAAATGTTATCTCTGCATGCCTCCTTACCTTTATACCTCTTGCTCTTTCTTTATCCGCACTTAGGGTCAAAAAGATGTGGGCTCTTGAAGCTCAATACCAAAACGCTTTGGGCTGAAGTCTCTAAGAGCTTTTACTTTTTGGCTCGGAAAAGTTGGAAAGCCTCCAAAACATTTACTGTTGCCATTACGTGGTACAATCTGTCAACAAATTAAATAGTCGAAATATGTTGTATCTCCCCTCCAGAATGACACATATGTTTTCTGATGTGATGGCGCTATTGGTCTCCACTGGGCTCCACCTACACCCTGTTGTCTGATCTGATACCACAATAATTGAGGTCCATTGGGGTTTTGGCACAACACAACTTTGTTCAGGCCATACAAATATCATGGTTCGGGTTTAAATGGTTCCCACCATGCAGCAGTCTGTGAGACATCATACAAAGTTATATAAATGAAACATATCTGGGCCTTTAGAGGACAAAGCTTTTTTAGCAGGGAGACTTTTACTGCTGCTAATTGCTACTATTACTGCTGCTAATGATATTATAACAAATACTACTTTGAATTGCTTTTGCCAACAGAACCATTAACGTTCTATTGCTACTACAATTAAATTCATTCATAGTGGCAGAATAATATGATATCATTTGGATCAGCACTGGATGAGGTAGACTTTCAAATAAATGTTTGCTGATAAAACATTTAGCATATTAAGTTTTAACATTATGAAACAGGACTGTGACAACAGACATACTTGGTTAGGTTTAGGAAAAGATCCTGGTTTGGGTTAAAATAAGTATATACGTTTGGTAACTTCCATTACACAAGTTAAAAAATAAGTCAACTTTTGGTTACATGCAAGGCTTTGATTAAGTCCACTGGAGTTTAGAAACTATTACCAGGTAAATTTTAAAAACATATGCAGGTAATTTTGTTGTTAATTGTTGAATTGACTCAAAGAAGGGCATTTGTATGTTCTTTTAACAGCGACATGCCCCATCGCAGATGATATGATTGAAAGGAATCCCTACAAAGCGTGTAATTGAAAGCAGCAGGATATCAGTGTGACAGACTATTATATGATCAAGACTGCTATCGTGCCAAATACTTGATGGAATTTCTTTTGTATTTTAGAATAAACTCAAAACATAATCCAGTCCACGTCCTCCTGCTCCTCCTGGGGGGTTCAGGGATTCCTGGAAAGAAACTAGAGCCACCTGAGATAGGCACACACCTGAATTATCATATTTGCTGATGAAGGCAGCCTATTCTCTCTCCTTTGCTCTTTTTTTTGTTTTTATTTTTTATTAAATCCTGGGAGGGTGAAAAGTGGTACCACAGACTCCTCCCTGATATTTGAGCACCTCAGGTGATGCCTCACAGTAAATCCCACCACCCAGATAATCAAAAACACTTGAAAGCACTTTACAAACTACACAAAGTGTCTCCATCTGTCTCCACCTGTATCACTACAAACGTAGCACAGATCTTCCCGTCAGTCTTACACTTTAGATTCTGTACATTAATCACGCACACAGTAATAATTTCTAATATTTGGTCGGTTTGTTATCCAAGTCTGGTGCAGCAATTCCATCACACTGTACTCTGTGTATTCACCTGCATTGGGAGGCATGGATAGAGGCACACAGGAGTCTCCCTGCCCTGCAGATGAAGAGGACAGCAAGGTCTTTGCCAGGAAGGCAGAAATGGGCTGAACCAACAGAGATGTCAGACTTCCTCCTGCCTCTCTTGACACCTCACCTGGAGAGAAATACAAAAAAAGCAAAAAATAAATAACAAACTGAGAATGAAGCCGAACAGTGAGAAAAAAATATACAGAAAACCTGACAGTTTTCTATTGAAACTCAGGTGAATCCAGTGTTACAGAAGTCATACGGACTTCCACAAGGTTTATTTTGGATCTTATTCCTCTCGTCTCTTTATTCTAATGGAAATGTGTATTCTTATGGCAACTGATTGCCTGTGAAATCCTGTGAAAACCATTGATTCTCATGTAAAAACAAAACAGTATCAAAATACGCATTATCCTGAAACTGTTAATACAAAGCAAAAATGTCATGCCCTCAGTGTTTTGTCAGTTTTTCTAATATTAACACCAGCCATGATATAAAAAGGTTCATATGTTGGGGATGCAGGAAAAACCTTTCTCTATACTTCGATTCTTCAAAGCAAAAAAATGACACAATAATGCTATTAACAACACAGTAGAGGCTGTCATATGATAAGGCTTAAGTTGTGTGTGTGTGTTGTTTATTTCATCTCTCAGTAATTGTTATGGGCAGCGGGGCCTGATCAGCCTGACTGCACTCTTATCTCACTGCTGTTTGTAGGCTACCAGAGCTGCTGTTTGTCCTTCACAGCGTTAATTCATCCTGGATAAAGGTGTGTTTATTTTCCTGGGCACCTGTTATTCTCATTCCCATTGTTATTATGTCCTAGTTGTCTTTCTCTTCCTTCCTCTTGTCCCTCTCTCCTCAATCCTCTGAATCTAGCAGACTGACTGCTAATTGAGACGAAGGTTTCTACACATGGAAATGGTAAGGGCAACAGAGATGGCTCCACCGTCTGATTTGCCCTTGTTAAGAGACTGATGTTTCCTTCTTAATCCTGGCTGCGGGTCCATTACACAACATATACTGTATGAGATATGTGTATTGCATACATCAGTCACCACATACGTGTATAGCGGATAATAGACATTTCTGTAAGAAGGAAGGTATGTTCGTCTTTTCGGAAAAAGGGAAAAATAGTTTCCCACGAAGGCCCACTTGTCTTCTGTTTGGTGTTTCACTAAAATCTAAGTTTCTTTTACATATTGCTCCTACAGTCCATGTGTCCAACCATTCATGTGCAAGACTCTGAACCCCAAATTGCTCCGGTTAGGCCAGCACTGAGCAGAAACAACCGGCAGAAAACTGAGTGATAACCAGTCTGATATGTGAAGAGGTGCATGTAGCAGCTTGGCCATCTTATACCTTATATGTTTTATTCAAATTGAGGGTAATTGAGGGAAGAGTTGAATGACTCTTGAGAGATCACAGACGAGAGTAACCTCTCTGTCATATTATGCCTTGAGAAAAGCACTTGAAACCTTCATGTAGACAGACATTAGTGAACAGAGGTTGATACGCAGTAGTTTGTACAGAGTTAAACCCAATTACATACACAGACCTGATTCTGCACACAGAAGACAGAGTTCGGGTTCTGCATGTGTCTGTTTGTAGGCGTGAAACACCAACTCAAACACCTTCATTTTCCAAAGAAATGACTAAAGCGCAACACCATATAATCTTGATTTTGGAAAAACTTTGGGGCTTTTAGTCCTTTCAAAGCTTCACTGGCATTGAAGCCCACACACTTGTTGATTGTTACCATAGCAGAGGGTCTGGCAGATGTATGAAGTTTTTCAATACAAAACCGTGTGCTGCTTATGCAGACGTACTCTCTTACCAACCTTGGATGTTTTAAACAGAAAAATAAATAAATAAATAAATATATATATCTGTACAAGCAATAGGAGTATCCAATATTCTGTAAGCCTACGAAAGATATGAGACATGTCAGAAAGCTGCTGGGACAATGCCAATGTTCTGTCAGATCAAGAATAGAGAATAGAATAGAATAGCCTTCATTGTCATTGTACCGGCTATTCTATTCTATTCTCTATTCTATTCTCAACAAGCAAGATCATCCAGTTATCAACAAAAGTAACACTTTTTCACAAACTCCTGAAAGCACAACAACAATAGAGACAATGAAAACTAAACCTGAACACTGACTCAGTCTTTCTTGCCATACTCTGTGAACAGAACCAGTCTGAACAGAACCAGTTTGTGATTAAAGGCCTTATTAGTTACATTTTCTCATACATTTTGACGGGAGGTTGAGTCCAGAATGTGAGGCCAACTTAGGAATCAGATGTGTGGTGCCTCCTGAGGTACTTTACATAAATTGTCCTTATTTGTTTTTAAGCACTTCTTTTTTGACGACTTTTACGATGATTTTCAATGTCATTACTGAATTTTGCACTTTTATTGTCCTGAAATAATTTGCCAACTTCAAACAACTAAAGTGGGTTTGTGAAGCTCGTTGGGGCATGTAATGCGATTTTGGGCTATAGAAATAAACCTGACTTGACTTTATGTATTAAGAAAATGAGGCATACTTATGAAGACCAGGATCTGCAAGTGGACAAACAAAACAACAGTTTTATTGTACATGCTAATATAATGGTACACCAAGGTCGACTGAAGAACATCCAAAGAGTTTAAAGTATATATTTATAACTAGAATTGTATTGTAGTCCACTACGAATAAATCAGTAAATACTGTTAGTCTGTATCAACTTAACATATACCATAGTTTAAGTGAACAGACATTTAAATATGTAATTTAAGTATTTGTTAGACTTCTCGAATTTCCATCTTAAGTTGTCTTTGGAATGATAAACTACCCTGAGACTTTGGGTTTTTTGGACTTTTGATCGGAAATCATTGTGTGTTTTTCAGCAGCTGCAGGACATTAACATTAAGGTAATCCACCACTGGAGTTACTGTTACTTGCTTGCTGTTGTTGGCTGACCCCACAGAACAGCCCCCATTGAAAATTTATCTGTGAGCAAATAAAAGTAGAATTACCGCCTTGCAGCTGTTTGCCTCTGAACTCCGGTCAAGTTGCAGTTTGCATCAATGTTCATCCAGACTCATATAAAACATGTAGAGAAGACTTTAATCAAAGGTTCGAAGTGCAGTTGTTGGTGAACTGGAAGTTAGCACTTTATTGACATTTCAACAACAATCACCTGAAGCTCTATATGAGCAAAGCTAAAGAGGTTATGGAGGACTACAGCTGTAGGCCTATGTCTCAACAGTTAATCGCCCCCTGTATTTTTAAGCCCGTGTTTTTCTCTCACTCTTATTTGGTTTGTCTGTTTTGTTCCTGTGTCTCCAGTGTTTCTCGCCTGTTCCCTGTCCCGATCTTCCTGTCATGTTCTACCTGTGCTCGCAGCCTGGGACCTTGTGTTATACTGACTTGTACCTTGTTGAGTTTAGTTTTTTTGTTCTTGGATTACTCTTGTTTTGTTCGCAGCCCCTTGATGCTTGTATTTTGTATTATTGTACTTTGGCCAGTCAGCTTTCATCAAAGCTCACTTTTAGTTTTTAGCCTTCCTGCCTTGGTAAATTTAATTTGGATCCTGTTTTTGCAAAAATGTGTTCACATGTTGAACCAATAAAGATATTCTAAATAGATAATGAAATCTGACAGAATACAAATTCATAGCCATGGCAGTATACAATCCCTGAAATATGGATGTTTCTGCAAAGAAGCTACAAATTCTTCGCACACATTTCAACTTGGCAGCTCGAACGATCTCTGCAATCAGCACAATTTGAAGGTGGTCCTCCCAAGATTAGTGTCACCGAATTCAGTAATCAGCCACATTTTGAATATATGGTCACAGTTTCTCCTTCAGTTATGGGGTTGACTAATGGCCATGAATGTATTTTTGCAGAATGTAATAACATCACAGTGAAGTTGACCTTTGGCCCTGTGTGAACCCTGTGTGAAGTTTTAATAATTGGCAATTGAATTCTTGACTCAGTGACCTCTGACGACTGAAATCTCAGTTCACACTCTGGTCCAAGTAGATGGTTGTGCCAAATTTGAAGAAATTCTCTCAAGGTGTACGTACGGACATACTGCCTCGGGCCATGGCTATCACTGATGTGGAATCATAATAAATGGGACATTTCAGTAGATTTTCATATGTTTTGCTTCATTCATTGATGTGTTTGCCGTAAATAATTGCTCCCTGTGTAGAAGGCTCACAACAGTTAATTGAAAATATTAACACAAAGGGTCAACTTGGTTACCAGAGTAATTATCTTTATGGAAATGATATCGGCAACATATATCCCAGAAACTACTGAAGTGTTTCTGATTGAAGTTAGTAGCTACAGTCAGCAGCTATGCTTGCTGTTGAACCATTACACATTAACTTGGTAAGTTGGCACATATTACAGTTTATTTTTCAACAGTGCCTCTTTGCACCACGGCAACACTGTATTTCACAGTATTAGTATTAAGGAATAAAGACATTTCTGACTCGAAAAATAAAGTGTTGTGTTTCTTGCCCTTTATCATCGTTAAACTACAATATCTTCACAAATAAATGGTGCCGCAATCAGCCCTTACCAACGAAGTCATAACTCAGGCATGCATCCTTTGTCCCTAATATCTAATTTCCTCAGCCAGTTGCATCTTGTATACCCCATTAACTTAAGCATATTGTTACTTTTCTGCTTCTTTTGCAGCTGATCCATACTTTGTCCAAGTTTGTGAATAATCTATATTCTAACCTTAGCTGTGAGGACAAGTTCAGCAACCCTTGAAAAAAATCCCTTGTGGTTTCTTTGAACCAAACTTCTAGTCAATAGCTTTCTGTGGCTGGTCTAGAGAGTGTCAGTGTGGCATTCCAGCTCCACAAGGCGATTAATAATCAATGAACGACGCTGGAGACAAGACAAGGGGGAATGGGGGGTGGGGGAGAAGAGGCAAAGGGTAAGAGAATGAAGGGGGCAGGATAAAGCAAAAAAAAAAAAAGGAAACGAAAAAGACAAACAGGGGGGTCAGGAGACGGCTGGACAAGACCGTAGAAAAAGATGAGAGGTTTGAGGAGAGGAGAGGGATTTAGGCAAAAACTGAATAGTTGATGAAGTGACAAGGGGGAAGGTTGAGGGAAGACGGGCATAGAGGACAAAAGAGATGAGAAGACAAGGAAGTGTGAGGAAAGAAAGATGTAGAGCTGTAGGGCGAGAATAAGGATAACAGGGAGCAAGTAGGGGAGAAGAGGGACGGAAGAGAAATAATGGGTGGCAAGTGTGACGGAAAGGCTAGGAAAAAAGATAACACTTAAAACATAGTACATTCCAACGGACAAGGTATTGCAACACTTAATAGATACATTGCTAGGTAGTTCTTGAATATTTAAGAATTCAGCACCATAAAGTAGATAATTATAACTCAGGTAAGGGTCCCCCTCATGTCGTGCATCATTCTGACATTACTTCTGATTACCTGACCATCAGTTTCCATTTTTGTAGTCACTCTTGTAAAGCATCATCCTACCAAGCTACAAAATGTTGCGGTTAAAAGCATTCATCTTAACAGAATCGCTGCGATGGGTGGATTTGTGAGTGGTTTCCATACAGGTCAACATTATTATCAAGTTTGATACTTGACCATATGTCGTTTGTTTGCACCAACTGACACCGCTGACATGAGGGAATGAAGAGCCGGAGAGTCGAAACCAGAAGAAGCTACGTAGCTTGTTAGCTGTGTTGCACCATCCTGTTTTACTGACATGTAACCTCTTCTGATCCTTGACAGAGGACCGGCTTGCGGACTGTTATGAGACAGCAGTCGATGATTCACTTCTCTTTAATGAACTGCATGACCTTATTGTCTCCTTAGTTATTGAGTTAATGAGCATACATTAGCGAGCTAGCTCAAAGAGCTCCGGGGAGCTCGCTATGTTAGTGCTGTTCAGAGGACATCTTAATTAATGTTGTTCCAGGACCATCATTGCAGCTGACTGGAAAGCAACAAAGTCTTATTTGGAGCAAGCTCTTGAAGCTGAGTGGGATAAACAGAGGACTCTCAGCCAGGTGACCAGGGTTTGTGTCTCATTAGATACATTATTTAATATATAACTATATGTATATCTTTCTTTTTTCAGTTTTCTGTTGCAATTTGGTTCGGTTTAGGCATCACAAATACTTTGTTTGGGTTAAAATCAACTCTTTCCCAATGATAACATGTGTAAGAAATGATAACTTCTCCCATGTGCATAACATTTTAGATATCTATTGAATGTGCCTTGCCCTAAATTAAAAACAAATGTTTTGAAGAACAATATTTAACTTCCTGTAACCATGAGGCCCGCTGATTTTGAGATACAAATTGAGTATTTTCCTGAGATCGTCATTGTCGAGCCACAAACTAAACGTGGAGAATGAAGAGGACCCTCCATAGTAGCACTTTGCGTCGAGATTCACAGCACTTCATTACGACATACTGGACCTATCTCTAAACCTTTCATCACACGACGCTCGAGCGCAATTGTCTTTGATGCTGGACTTTTCTTTTCACCCCTCATCTTCTCCCACTCCACATAAATCCAGTCCCGCCAAGTGGCTTCTCACACGCAATTAATTCAGTGCTCAAAGCAATTAAGTAGAGTGGTATCAGGGAAGCTTACTTGTGCTTTCTGTTTACTGGCAAACAATGACTGCCTGATGTCGATATTTTTTTTATCTTAAATGGTGGAAACTGACCACACTTTTGCATTTGCTGAAGCTCAGCCACTTTACAAACAAAGTAATGCATTTGACCCGATCAATCGACCTCTGAGCTCCTCATACACCATCTTCTCCTCTTTTGCTGTTAACTTTCTTCTCGGACTTTAACCTCCTTCGGTCCTTCGTCTCTACTCTTTTCTCCATCCTCTGAATGTTCAGTAAAGCGAGAACTCACAGATCAATACCTGGGCAGTGTCTGCGCTCTGTAAATCAGTCTTTCCATTACTAGACACTGATATTAACTGATGCCAGGATTGACATACTGGCTCTCTAACACTGGGCCAGTGTTTCTTTGTGTGTGTGTGTGTGTGTGTGTGTGTGTGTGTGTGTGTGTGTGTATAGCCCAGTGCAGGCCTCTGACATTTTGACATATTCACAGAGGCAAGACCAGCCGCTGATTCTCTGACGTGCAGGGGAGGCAGAAAATCATCTTTTTATTAGTCTTATGCGGGGAGGATATGTGAAAATGTGACGTATAAAACATTCTGCTGCACTGAAGGTTACATTCTTCTTGTTTTGTTATACTTCAGTTTGTGTTTCATAATGTTTAGGAAGCCTTGACAGTTTCACAATAGATGTAACATTTCTTAGGAGTTCGTCAAAAGATAGAACATCACGTGCTGTTTTATAGACATGCTGTAAAAGTAAAAATATGATATGTCATCATCATCATAATTTTACTTTGACAGTATTTGATTAAAGGGTAAAGATGGCATGATACAATTTCTTTCTTTTCTGACTCCCCTATCATGCCCATGGCTCTTGGCCCAAAGCACATTCATTCCTTCAACATTAAAGGAGTCATCACCCGGAAATCGCAATTTCTCTCGTTAAATCATGCATATTGGTGTTGGACCTCTGTTGAAACTTGCCTGAAAAGCTGGAGTTTGAAAGTGGCTTATTTTTTTTCGCTTTGGCTCTTTTTCTGAACAGGAATAGCGCACAGTAGTGCGCGTTCCTAAAGCACGAGATTTTGACTCTGCTCCTGTGGTGACGTTACCACAGGAGGCTACTTGCATTAAGCATCGGCTCACAGCCGTCCTCAGCCAGAGTGAGCACGCCGAATCTGCTTATTTCTCTGTCATTTTCACGCCATACATCGTCACCGCCAGCATTAAAACTCAGGTCTTACATGTAAAACACGAGTGTGAAAAGTAAGAAGGAAAAAAAAAAGAATTTACCATTCAGAGACATCCTGCTGTAAACGTGTCTCTTCCACCGTCTCTGCCTCTTCACTCTCCCGTTCGGTTTCCGACTCCGGCTCGTACATAAATGCCTGAATTCCGTAAGGTTCGTCATTTAGTGTGTGCGCCATGACAGGGGGCTGTTTATGTTTTGGAGTCTGTGTGCATGCAGGCCCGCCCCCCATTCCGGCTCTGTCCTTCCTGCGGCCAATCAACGCGCGCCTCATTACATATTAATACAATGCACATCCGGACCGGTCAAAACCTCGCGCATAATCTCGCGTGAGAAAGTCGCGGTATGAAAAAGTGTCAGAACAAGCTCTATGTTTGATTTTTTTAATTTATTTTTTTTCTAATAAGTTTTAAGAATTGATCCAAAGCGATCCAAGAGGGACTGGATATGTGAAAAACCAGGTGATGACTCCTTTAAAGTCTTTTAAAAAGGATAACAAATAGTTTCAATCTTTTTTTTGAAGGGCTCAGTTATTTCCTAAAAAGGGCCACCACAAAAGCCACTGTAATCACTCAAACAGAAAGAAAATGTTGGGGACTGTAATGAGCAGCAAATTAATACACACTCGGTGCTTTTGGTGAGTATTTCCAAGCAGCTGGGCAATAAACTACAGCGTGTGGTCATGGTATCGATGGAACATGTCAGCCGGTGTAAAGCCTGATTTATGGTACGGCGCTCGACAGAAATTAAAAAGCCACGTGACGTTTTCAATTCATGCCTCAGAGAAAGTGCTTTCAGTCATCCCCATGGTAACCAGATGCTATTTCTTGAGCCAGAGGAAACACAGAGCGAGGTGAAATGTGACATGTATTGTGACTGCCCAATCAAACTGTGTGACTGAATATGAATGTTTGCAATGTAACAGTAACAGTGTGAGTTCTCCAGGTGTGCGTCATGAAAGGAAAAGTGTTGAGTGACACACGTCAGAAGAAAAGGGGTTTCAAAGTGTGTCTAATTGATGTTTTATTTCTTTTAACAGTGGCGCTCTAAGGCACAGAGGAATACTCAGGTTCTGGTTTAATAGACAGTTCTTATGTGGAAAATCTATTAATTGTTGTTGAATGGATTCATTGACAGAAAAATTAAGAATATCAAGGGCATTACCCTTCAAGGCATGCTAGTAAATCTTTGCAAAAAGGTAGCAACACATTTCCTCCAAACCACGCAGACTTGTTAATGTTTGGCTGTTTTGCAAATATAGGTTCAAGATCTCACCTATGGTTTCGAAGGAATGGAGCTTTAACTTTATAATACTTTATAACTTCTGCACATCTGTGTGAATTTAAAAAAAAATAAAAAAAAATAAAAATGCGCTACATGGTCTCCAAGTTCTGCAAAGGAAACTTGCAGACAGTCTCCCAGTTTCTTCAAAATTACCAGAAACAGACGTCCCCTCTGTAAATGTCAATGTAGTGCCCTGTTGGTAATATTGACGTGTATGTGTGTCTGTGTGTGTGTGTGTGTGTGTGTGTGTGTGTCAAAGGGTGCTTGATTTCAAGACGTTTGAAACACGAGTGCATTTCCAGTCTCACTTTCAGAGTTATTTTCATAGTATTTGTTTATTTATCCTGCAAACAGGATTCAAGTGTGTCAAAGCTTGCCAACAAATTGAATTCTTGGCCTGCTAATTAAACACCGCTAAGTTGCCAAATGACGTGATCATTCAACAACTCGTTCTGAGCTAAACGAGGGCTGTTTCGCTCGAGTCCAGGAACAAACACAACATGCTCTCTATAACATAAATAGGCACAGCCAAGTGCCGTACGACCGTCAGCTTCTGAAGAAGTAGTTTTTTCTTTGGAGAAGTATTTCAGTGTGATGAGAATGTTCTACTCATCAGGCGGCATCGTGTCAAGCTCACACCTTTTTTTTTTTTCTCGAAAATACTGGGACCAATTTCTGTAAAACTGAAAGCAAGTAGAAATGTCTCACCGCTCTGAATATTTTTCTCGTTTGATGAAATATGTTCTGAAGGCTCAACGAGAGACAAACTGAATGACAGATATGTTTTTGTAATGCATCAACAGACAACATTTCTTATTATATTATTAGAACGTTGTTGAACAGTAATCTCAGTGGCAACACGATTAAATAAAACTCAATCTGTTGTCTGTCAGTAGGTGTTTCCACTCATTCTAATGATGTTATAGTGTACAGTGCAAGACAAATGGCTGTATGAATACTGGACATTTCCAAAGTTAAAGTGACAGCAGTGATACAATTCTTAAAAGCATCAGCTACTGTTCCCAGAAATAAACATCTGGGGTGGTGGCTGAGACAGAGAACAGGTACCTCAACCTAAAACATGTTATTTTGCAGGGTTACTGGACTTAAATGTCCAATAATCTCTCATAATGTTTTAATGTTTCATAATTTTCATTCACTTTACGTTTGGCTTCATTTACCGGCTTCTTACCTCACTTTCTGTCTGATCTGATCTGGGATAACATAGGCACATAACTCAAAATACATAAAAGACATTAAACATCTTAATGCAGATATCCTTCTTACAATATCTACAACAAACAGAGAGAAAGAATGACCAACATTGTCAACCCTACAGGCATTATGCTAGTATGACTAAAAATAGGCCTAAAAAAAAAAGTCTGTAGCCGTATAAAACACAACATAAAGCATAACATGCCATACAAAACATATTATACCGTATCGGACAGACGTAGGATACAGCGTGTAGCTCCAAGCCTTGGCTGAGTCAGGCCAGTCGTGTGTCAGTGTGAACGTGCATGTGCATATTTCTCAGACGGAATGAGACGGAGACTATAAAAGACAGATGATAGAGAGTCGAGGGATTTTAGACAAGAAACAAATGAGATGGCAGGAAGCATCACATGGTCTCCCACAGTGATCAAAGCAGAGAAGGGGAATGCATTACATCTAATAAGCACTGCAGGAGGGTCCTTTCCTGTCATCTCCATGAATATGTGACACCTCACCATTAGACATTTTTTGCTAAGCTCACACCAGCAGACGGAGATGAAGAAGGAGAGACAAGGATGGAGACATTGAGACGGAGGCCGCTTCCGAGAAGAGAGAGATTCAGTTTCTCTGAGACACAATGCCAAAATTAAATCTGGTTTAATCATTAGGACAGAATTATTCATAGTTTTGTTTCATCTGGTCTGGAGTTATTTCTTGCTTTCCTGCTTTCGCCTTTGGCAACTCTGTCTAGTCAGTTCAAAATGCCGTTTAAGGTCTTTTTCTAAATCCGATCACATAGAGCAGTTTCTTCATTATGTCAGTGCTGTCCTCAAAGGGACTCTTGATGCCATTGTTTCTGACATGTTATTCCAAAGTCTCAGACAATTAGATGTGAATTCCTATCAAGCAAATTCACTATGTATGCTACCAGACGGCGTCCTTGACTTCTTCTCTGTGAAGCCAATGTCCCCAGGAAGCTGCGTTTGTGTTATTTGCAGAAATGTGTCGCTAGACTGATGTAACAACTGCGTGAATGTGAGGTGTAGCTCGCTGGCAATGTGTGCACCGATGTCCCGAGGAATAGCATCAGGCTTTGGAGCCCATTTGGCACGGTGGCCAATTGCAATGTCATGTGATGCGCATTGGCTTGTATTGTAAAAGAACTTTTTTTTTTTAGGGGCACCAATGACAGGGCACAAAGGCTATTGAGTAAAATTCGATGATTTACCTTTCAGACTGATACCATAACATCCTAATTTATAATAAGACATGGATTATGTATCAAAGGAGACATCACCTGTTTTTTTACATATCCAGTCCCTCTTGGATCGCTTTGGATCAATTCTTAAAACTTATTAGAAAAAAATAAAATAAAATAAAAAATCAAACAGAGCTTGTTCTGGCACGTTTTCATACCGCGACTTTCTCACGCGGGATTACGCACGAGGTTTTGACCGGTCCGGATGTGCATTGTATTAATATGTAATGAGGCGCGCGTTGATTGGCCGCAGGACAGACAGAGCCGGAATGGGGGGCGAGCCTGCATGCACACAGACTCCAAAACATAAACAGCCCCCTGTCATGGCGCACACACTAAATGACGAACCTCACAGAATTCAGGCATTTATGTACGAGCCGGAGTCGGAAACCCAACGGGAGAGTGAAGATGCAGAGACGGTGGAAGAGACACGTTTACAGCAGGACGTCTCTGAATGGTAAATTCTTTTTTTTTCCTTCTTACTTTTTCATTTCCAGTGAGTGTCTACTCACCTTGCCTGTAGTTAGATACAAGCACCTCAATATGGTAATTGCTAATTTATCAACAGTTAGCAGTTAGTTATGCAAGTAGCCTCCTGTGGTAACGTCACCACAGGAGCAGAGTCAAAATCTCGTGCTTTAGGAATGCGCAACCTTGTGCGCTATTCCTGTTCGGAAGAAGAGCCAAAGCGACAAAACTGAGCCACTTTCAAACTCCAGCTTTTCAGGCAAGTTTCAACAGAGGTCCAACACCAATATGCATGTTTTTTTAAGTAGGGTTAGGGTTAGGGGATTTTGCTGACTCTACACTGAATATTAGTGTTATTGAATATTTCTCCCAATAGACATTACCCAAAATTATGGAAAAGCACATTTTTCCAAACAAAAAAATTGTAGAATAACAGCAGGAGACCACTGATGTGTGGAGTGATTTTGGTGACACTACACTGAATAATAGTGAAGTTACTGATTATTTTTTGTAGCATCTCTTTTGGTGTTGCACTTTGTAGACGGTCCCTGCGCCCTCGTCTCACAGACGGCTGATCATAGAGACAAATGTTAATGTCCAGTCTGGAGGAGCTCATTTTGATTGTCTACCTTACTACTATGGTAGTTAAGAGTCGTCGTTTGTGTTTTAACAATGTTTCGCTTATGAGTTATTGATCTGGGAGGTTTGAATCTGTGAATATATTTCCAACTTTACCACACTAAGTCATGCCACATAAGACAGTTACGTATCTTATCAAAACTGGCTGAACTCGCTTGCGCACCTGTGCTGTAAGTTTGGCCGCCGTGAAATTCCCACCCTGATCATTACCCAACAACATGACTTGTTTCACAATCAGAATACAATTCTGCCTGAAATCCAGATTTTCCTGAGCGCTTCGTGGTATAGTACGCACTGACTGCATGTGTGAAAGTGTGTTGGCTTAGCCTCTGACTGATCTTGGAGCGTGTAGTGGAGATTATAGGGGAATAAAGTTTGTCTTCACTCAGAGATGCATTATCAAAGTTATTCCGTCCCTCAAATAGAATTAAAGGAGTCATTGATTGAACAGTGGGCATTAGGGAAAAGAAGTAAAGACGTGACATGGGTAGGACTGGTTAAAAGAGAGAGATGTTTCAGTGTTTTCTTGTCCTACCAAATGGTGCAGAAGGGTAGCAATAAATACAAATCGCCATTAAAAAGGGGAAGTTGACCCCGTCTCGCCTTTCATGAATCTTAATCTAAATGAGAAAAAGTTAAACTCAATACAAACTACATATTTGATTTGCAGTTACTGCATTCAATGTCCGATTGAGTCTTACAAATTCAATATTTGAAATATCAACAAATCCATTTTTCTTAACTAGATATCCAAGAAGACTGTGACAAATTACATTCTGTAAAATTGCCTGTACTGATCTCTTTCCATCCCCACAACTTCAAACACCTTTATTTTTGAAAGTTTAATGATAAGACCACCTTTAGTTGTGTGTGATCCTACCTAAGTGTTTGTCCTCCGTGGGGAACACTGGAAAGAACTCTTTGCCGAGACATTTTAATTAACCACATCGGTGGTTTGGACCAGTTGCTTGTGCCTTGTTTTATCCTGTTCATCAATATGAACACCAGACATAATTAAAGGTTAGTACTGAGCAGCTGGTACCTTCGTGGCACAGAAAGATACTGATACTGCAAAATATTGGAAAATAACTGAGTTAGAACCACATATTAATGTTTATTCCTGTATCAGTTTTGTTCTGTACCTGAATTCCCAGTAGCAAAGGGTGATTGAGCACCATGGGGCTGTTGGGTTTTTGTACTTGTTTTTTCAGGATGATAAAAAAAAATCAAATGTTGCCCTGAATGCGTAAAGGCCCTTAAAACACTTTTATTGTTATTTGAAGTTAGTTAGATATACTATAAGACTGCAGCACTTATCATTCAGGAGTATTTCTGGCAGACAATAACTTTATAATCTACGGGAAGTAAACGTGAAAAATAGTTTCCGAAGGTGAATCCTCGGAAGCCTTGTTAAAATATGTGCACACACGCCGTGTTGAGCACTTTGATCAACACTGCTCTTACTTGTGTAAATGAGGATATGTGTATGCAGTTTACTCAGAATTTTTTACATGCTAATAAGCTCATTGCCAACATGTTTTTGGCATGGTGTCGACAGATCCAGGCGTATCTTCTGCCAACATAGACCACCGTTCACTCAGAGAAAAAAAACTAAGCAGGTGGAAGCCAACTAGTGCTTCTCAGTGGACCAGCAACATTGTTGTTTTAATATACTTTGATTGTGTTTTGATATTCCTGAGCTGCTGAAGTGGTGGATCCAGGGAATAACTAATCCTTCTCTAATGATGATGGTGTTTTAATGAAAGCTTAATGACACTCTTAACACCCTGGTGTACTCACTGTCAATGTCTGCCAAAAACAGAGAAAGATGAGGAGCGATCGAGGACAAGAGGGAGGTGGTACAAAGAGAGACATGACCACAGACATGTTGGGATGAAGAACACTGAAGTCTCCGAACCACGCTGACACTTCTATCACTGGCACCGTCTTACCCCCTGTGTAGTCTAACTCTCTCCATGCTAACCATCAACTCTACAGAGAAATCAGTGCAGGAGAAATGGTATGTGATGTTTAAATGGAATGATTACCAATGACTTAATGCGATATCTTATTCAAACGGCACAGATTAGAGCAATTTTCTCCAACACTTGCAATTCAAAGAAAATCAGGAAGCCTGTTTATACCTTAACACAAGTGGACGCATTTAAATAGACGTGTAAACTACCACCTGGACGCGTTCTGATCTGATTTTTGTTGTAACTAATCGTTGAGGAGGTCTAAGGCACATTTAACCTAATTTATTTTGCCATAGTTGTTGTTATGGTGACAGGATGCCACCATGTGGCCTGGGCGGCACTGAGTGGCTGCCTACAATTGATGTCCCGTGCTCAAGAAGAAGAAGAAGAAGAACCCACAATGACAGGCTGAATAGATTACACGCTGTCTGATTTCCAACTAGAACTTGTAGCCAAAATATCCCCGGACTCCTTAACGGTGAACGGCTAGAAATCCCCCTTCAAATCTGTCTCCTCGAATCGCTTAGACCACTTTAACAGCGAAACCTACATTTTTATCATCGATCCAATGTTTGATGAGTTATCTATCATGATTTATAACTGTGACATTGACCATGAATCATTCACTGATGCGTAACAACAAAGTAAAACCAAATTAAATAAACTGATGGAGATAGCAAGTCAGATTATGGGTGAGCAGCGGGCTTTTTCCTTGTTCCCCGTTAGTATGTGCATTAAAGTCACTTAATTTGCACTCCAGCAATTCATTTGCACCTCCCTCCTCACCAATCCATCCATTATGAGCTAAATTGCCTAATGGCAGACGAGCAATTTTGTCCCTTTGAATGGCCAGTGTGTTTAGTAGCCCCACTTAAGTGTGAAAACGGCACTGCGTCTTATTTTCTCTTAAATAAAAGCTGCTAAAAAGGACATTTTCTGAAAGTAGGACAAATATTTCAGCCTGCCATGAAAGCACGTATCTAAATTTATATAATACAGAGAGTGAAACACAGGCAACATGCCAGAGGTCTCCTTTCCATTTACCAGAGAAGATAACGAGGTATGAAGCCAGTCAGAAGTCATCAGATGCCAACAGCGTGCACTGTTCAGACTACAAAGATGTTAATATCGAGGTTATGGCCCAGAATTACAGGAAATGGAGAGAAAGCACACACACACACAGCTGTGAACGTAGGCACGTGGTGCATATACCCATACATGTGCGTACGCAGGTCGTGCCACTCACAATTACTTCCACTTGACTGTGTGTGAATATAGCAAACCGTGGCAGACAGAGTGCAACCTCCAGAGAGGAGCCAGGTTAACGCAGAATTAGCCTTTAGCCAATTTCCATGATAATACGGAGGGACATATGTTGGGACGCTGATTTAAATGCTAAGAGCCTTGTCTTTGCATTTTAAGGATGCCTCAGAAACGGATTGCTGCTGGTCTCGCAACTGCTGTCTGTTGTTTCTGGGATGCAGAGTAAATCACATCCTGAGTAAACATACAGTATGTATGAACTATAAGTATGCAAAGTGTGTCAGGGTCGGGTATACTCGATGGGTAGCATCCAGCAGAGCGTAAAAGCATCTGTTGGAACCATCCGTTATGAATCGGCGCAACAGATCAGGAGGAAATCCATCTGATCACATCCATCATGCTCTCGTTTATGTCAGTGGAATCTGCTTCATGGTGTTATCTTTTAAAATGCAGTTTTTTGGGGGGGACATTAGTAGTTTACAGTATTTCTCTGGTTGGAGTTGGTATCTTGATCACGATTGGAGAAATGTCAAAACACAAGAGAGCAAAAAAAAAATAAGTCCAGTCTTTCTATCCCATATTTCATAATATGTTTGAATGTTTTCAGTAAAACCAAGAACTAATACAAAAAATGGGCCTGAAAAAGAGAAACTGCTGGTTATTTGTTGTTCGATGTCTAAAGTGGCTTTTCCGAGGGGCCTGCTGTTTCAAAGTCAAAACGGATCGTTTCTGTTTTTCAAGAACAGCAACTACCAACAACACGGCACGAAACATGAGTTTATTCATTGATTCAGTCTATAACGGAGAAGGGAGAGCAGATAGAGATGGCGCCCGGCTCACCAGTCAGCCTTCACTTTCCCCGGGAGATTTCAGTCCCAAAATAGCACAGTGAAAGCAAAGTTTATCAGGAACCAATCTACATGGTGATTGTGTCAATATTCTACAGCCATGACACGGTGCAATCAGCATTTACTCCTGTACGATAACTCAAAGCAAATAAAGCAGATCTATTACTAGTTTATTGTCATTTCAATGCATTGAATACCACAGATATTCCATTTATCTTTATTGTTTGGGATATCTTAAAACACAAAAACAACTACGAACATAGAGACAAAAGGATGAAGATAAGATAACCTTCATTAAAGGTACGTTACACTGTAAAACTAGCGCGTGCTCTTTCAGCCCCAAAAACTAAATATAGTTGTAGCGGCTTCTTCCTCGAGCCACCGAGAGGCTTTATGCAGCTCTGGGAAGGAATGAAGGATGAAAACTTGTAAAGACTGTGAGCTAAATGTGCGGTAAACGAAAAATGTGCACTCCCAGGCATCCAGGTGAAAGGTGAGATTATATAGGTTAATTAATGGGTCCATCAGTTAATTAATGGGTCGATCACGTCACCACACCAACGGAAATTCTGAAAACACAGAGAATTAAAAAAACCTTCATTAAACAGCATTATACTGTATTGAGGAAAAGGATAAACAGGACAAAGCAGTGGTGTAATGCTGTTTCACAAGAGGGCACCACTGCATTGCAATCATGGAGTGGGGCTTTAATCCCTGCAGGAAAGACAAGTGGCTACTGTATGGACTATCTCGCAGTATAGACAGCAAGGCTCACAGTTAAAGAGTCTGACCCACTGCAGTTGGTGTGTAAGCCGGAGGGAAGACATGCTCTGCTAGTGGCTTCAACTCAGAGTGGTGCTTCTAAAGCTGCTTATGGGGAGAGAGGGAGAGAGGGAGGGAGAGAGGGGGGTCGAAGGAGATAAAAAGACGTAATGACACTGACAGACAGGGGAAATGAGTCAGAGAGGGATAAACACACACTGTTTGATTTGACAGACTTTGTTCAACCCCAAGAGAGAGAGACTCTTGACTCCCTCTGGTCGGGGTGTGAGGTTAAGTGTCCCACCCAAGGATGCTTCGGTGTGTGTGTGTGTGTGTGTGTGTGTGTGTGTGTGTGTGTGTGTGTGTGTGTGGCTGGAAAGGATCAAACCCTTTGAGCATGCATTACGCTGCCTGACCATCCCTGCCGCCCCGCTGAAGGGATATGTGAGCCACATTGTCCTGGACTGGCCCCGCGAGTTCCCCTCTGGATATTTTTAGGACTCATTTATTTTCTCTACATATTCCATTTCAGGGTCATTAAAGGTTCACTGGCCTGAGACTGACGGACAACCTGCAACTGCATACCTCAGGATTGCAGGAGCTGCATTTGTTTTCCTCCTGGCTGTCTGTAACAAACTGGCAACTGTGTTTAAACTGTAAAGAACGTAAATAAAAATGCCTAACCTTGTTTTTCCTTGAACAGTTTTGCACTTGTCAACCCTGCGAGCACAGGAAGTCTATAGGTGAGGATCAAACTCGGTCACCGTGCACGGGGATGGGAGTGAGAAGAGCTAACAAGAGAATGTCTGCAGCATGAGCTATTTTAAATGTCACCAAGTGGCCACATTGGTTTACAGATCATTTGATCCTCACTGAAACCAGTAAACCATATATTTTCTTCATCATTTTGATCAGAGACAAACCTTTGTTGACACGTTTTGGCGTCCACGAGTCGAATTTGTGCCACTGGATTTAAAGCCATAATCAGACGCAGTCACCAGAATTACTGTTTGTACTCTATCGTTTGAAACTTTATGTTTCTCAATGTAAAATTTCCAATTTCATGCTGTCTAGTCAAACATATGTGGTATTCTTGCTGCTGCAAAAAGTCCCGACATCTCAGTAAGATTATCAAGATGTTTGATGCCCACAAATGTTGAAACAGTGGTCTCTGACTTCCATTACAGTAAATTGTTGTGGCTCAGATCTGGCCCAAACCCGATAAGTTCATCAGGCCCGCATAATGCGAGGAATGATTGCTTTGACTTTGGCTAGTTCTAGTTCATTCGCCTGCCCTTGGCTGCATTCTGGCCTGCTTGTTGCTCAGATCTGGCAAACAAGCTTGAGACCATCCCAATGTCATCTTTCAGTCCAATATGTGGGCCAGAGGAATGTGTCCGGTATAATTCTACTATCTAAGTTGGCAGGAGTCAACTGTCACACCAACACCATCACCATCTCCGTACATAACATTCAGCTTGTATCCAATACATGTAATGTGAACGCTGACATGGACAACATGCTTCTGCACATTATGCTCTGTGGTTTTGAGGAACGAAAAAAGCCGGCCATTCATTCTGGCGACTGGGCTGCAAGAATCACACTAACCGCGCTGGAGACGGATCAACATGCACTCGCAGGGATACGGGAGAAAACTATAAGAGAGGAGTGGAGAACAGATAAAAAAGAAAATGTCTCTGGCAGCTGCCTTCCCATCCAGTAATCCCCTCCATCCCTATTGCACATTCAAATACGAACTAATTTGTGTGCTGGGGGGCAAGGCTGCACGGTCGTGGTCACAACAAATCCTCGTTGGGTGAAACACTTTTGCATTTGGCCAGACTTAAGTGTCTTTCTCATCCCAAATGAGCTGCAGGGAGCAAGGGCCAGAAAGGATAGAGGCAGAGGGAGAAGCGGGAAATGGAATACAGCTTAATTGGCCAGAAGAGGCAACTGCAGCGAAGATAGAGGGTTTGGTTACTAATTCTGCCTCACTGCTTATTGCCATTCAATCTAAGCTTACTTTGCGGGGAGAGAAGACCAAACCCCATGAAGGAAAAACAGACTTGTTATAGGCCGCTGAACAGAAAAAGTAGAACAATGGCTGGGGAGAGCAATTCAGAGAATATAAAATACAGAATCCCAGCCATTGTTCACGTATTCATGACTTCTCAGCTTGTCTCATTCTGTCCCATCGCTCTTCTTAAAACAGGCAATCGATGTTGCGCCGGACTATCAGACATGTTATTACGACTCAACCTGCTGTGACATCAAGTTTTTAACCCCACTGTCTTTAATATCTCAGTCTCACTTAATTCATCGCTGCTTCTGTAACTATTCAGAAATGATGTGACGTCACATTATGCTCCTGTTTAAAATGTTATCACCACCGTTCTATTGTGAGGCTGTACAGGAGGTTTGCCCCTTAATCCTTAACAAAATGTGAATGTGAACCCATGAATGGATATTTTAGCAATGCATGTTTGTGTGTTACCACTTTGGAGGTCCCATAATATGAGGAGGCTTAGAGACTAATTGTGATAAATCAATGTTGTTCTAATGTTTCATACAATCACAACTTTAGGGAAAACGACCCACGTTTAGCAGTTGCTTGTATCAATCCCTCTGCTTCTGTCTCCCCTTAGAGAAACAAAACAAATACATGCAATACTTCAGCAAACTGCGACCGGCTGAGTTTGCGTCCAGCCGGCGGCGTCCTACAGTCGGCCTCTGTTTGTTTCTCCTTGTTTTTTTTCTAAATGCGTTCTCCCATGAAGGACGACATAATTACTGAGAACACTTCTATTCAAGTGTAATGAGTGCAAGCTGCAACCATACAAAAGCATAAGTAATTGCCAGGTTAACCATATGTTATATCTTTTTCTTTTTTTTTCTTTTGATATTCAACCTGCTGAAGCAGATTCCTTGCAAACCATCTATTTCCAGCTCTCTCCAGGGCATAGTGTGGCAGTCAGACACAGATGTTCAAATTTCCCACTGGACTCTATTCTTTCGCACATGCACATCGAAACGGCGCTGAAAAAAAAAAAAAAAAAAAAACTTCTTCGGGCGGAGAAATTGTCTTGAGGACGGCAATAATTATGTCAATGCAATTAAGCAAACACGCTCCACATAAGCCACATCTTAATTTGTCACCCTGTTAAAGCTGAATGTGAACGGGACCGAGGCTGGGCTCTGTTTACAGCGGTCCCTCCATGTGAGCTGCAGAACTAAACTGCAGTTCAGAGAACTCAATTATTCAAGCATGAAGTGGATTCACACCGCAGTATGATGTCGGTTTTGATAAGCAATTAGGCTCGACAAACTGAAAATTTGACAGTTAAAAAAAAAAAAAAAAAAGAAGTGGGAACATGAAACGAGAGGGAGAAATGTGTTTGCACACGTTTCTTTGGTAAATGGAGTAAACAGGGAAGAGGAGTGTAAAACTTTGATCACTTGTGCTTTCCATCTTTCCCGCTGCCTTTTCTTTACGTGTCGACAATACATCGTCCTCACTCCGCCTCTCCCTCCTGCTGCACGCTGTGATACAGTGTGTGACAATACAAACACCTCATTCTGTCACTGTCGCCGTGCTAACAGGCTCATTGGACTGCCTTGTTATCCAACTCAAACAGTGAGACCCAAAGAATCCACGGCACATTTCCATAATGTTATTGACCGAGCGCCGAGACGCGACGCCGCCTGGAAATATTCGCACACACCTCGTGTTATTTGCATGTCTATTACCTCCCAGAAACCCGCCACTCTCGACGTGAGGCAAGGAGAGCCAATTTGAAGCTCTGCTGCACATCCAACATCCTCCAACCACCCACACCTCCACCCACACACACCAGAATCACAGAAAAAAACTGGAGAGCAAAGCATTTTGGGGAGACAGGAAGTAGTATAATGAAGGCCAACTGTGTCCTTTAGTGGGTTAAACAGACACACTTGACATGCATGATGGATCAGCCATGAAATAGGCTGGGAGGCAAAGTTCAGCAAAGCCAGTGTGACAGGAATTTCAAACAGGATGTACCTGTCTGTCTTTCTCACAAGGTGTCAGGCGGCTCCAGCGGTGTTTAGATTGTAAAGGGAAGATAATAGGATCCTGTATGACACAGGTGGCAGATTTAGCTGTTGTGACAGTACGAGAGGATTATACCATAAAGTCTGAGGATGTGAGGGGGATCCTGGTGGCTCAGTGAGCTGAGGGCTGTACACGATGTGTACTTCCAGCATGATTAAAAACACAGATTAAAGTCTACATTTATAGCTCAGGCGCCTCGGTATCAGAAGCTCGCTCTTCCATTCGAGCTCCAGAGGATACGCTGCTAGAAAGACCTTAAAAAACACCTCCATCTTACCCAGCAGGCTGTTATATACACAGTTAATACAAGTTTAGTCCATGCACTCGGTGGGAAAACTTTTAATTTGCCTGTCTATGTACCTACTGATGACATCATCAAGGTTATTTTTTCTTGGTTTTGGCTTGGTGACTACAGAAAGTAGTGTTAAAAACCGGAGGTGTGCGCCTAATTCCAATTCGATCTCTACACCTTCCCACTGCACGACAGAGTGTGGCTCTGTAGGGAGTCACGATCGTAGCTGTGGAGGGTCCTCTGATGAAAGGGAGGGTATAAATACACTCGCAAGCTTTGAGGCGCCCTCGCCTTATTCTGATGGATACAGGAACATTCATCAGGATTGTGTCCAATCAACGTCTTTTAGCGAGATATCATTAGTTAATATATAAAGTTAAGAAGATCCAGTTCTCACAACATGAGTTCATAAATGTTTCCTTGTTTGCCTAACATAGTTTGATACTGTAATGGACTCTATACAGACTGTGACCGCCCTAGTTACAACACAAAGATGCTCCAAAAAGAAAAAAAGGAAAACATCTTACACCCTTCTAACACATGAACTAAATGTTGGTTTGAATTCTACAACATGCTTGTCTTGTTTTGACCCACGCTGCTCTTTATCTAGCAGGCCAATCAATACAGGCTGAGATCAAACCGCGCCCGACCACGAAGCAGTTAGCCTGTTAGGTGTTCACGGTGAGGCATTCATCCTCCTGCAGTTATTGAGCCTCTCTCATACACAATGTATGAAACTTTAAATTCCGTGAGCGCTCGACTGTTTCATAAATGTTGGAAGTCGGTGGAATAATATCATCATTTTGGCTTTGATTTCCATCCTGTTTTGTAACACAGCTCCGCCGTGACCATTGTGGATGTGTCATCGTTCGGTATCCCTCTCGCAGACCTAATCCATTCCTATCTGCAAGCAGATATTAATAAATCATAAGGGGAGGCTTTCAAAAGCTTTAACCTCCATGCATAATTCAGCCCCGCGCTGATGCTAATGCTACAGCTGCAGCTCCCACACTCAACTGTTTGGTAGTGTCCCACTAAACAGCCAATTAACTGTAATGAATCCAACAAAGTCCAACTCTCAGCAGAATGAACAGAGAAAGCACTTTCTCCCGAAAACTGTGTGAGCTAATTCCTGATGAGAGCTCACTGAAAGTTTTTCACCTTGAAACGAGATGAGAGGTCGGGCTTAGTGTGTTAGTTTCACCACATATTTTGAGCCGGCTGAGAAGTGCGTGGGCTGACTCCATTTGTTACCCTGACTAAACTGTCTTCAAATAGAAACAATCTGTTGTGAAGTTTTGACATTATGGGATGCTAAGTGCCATCCCTGTCACTTTGAGACTGTTCCTGCATGGGTATTACCACCTGAACAAACACTGTTACAGAGATGAAAGAGGAGAGCAGGAATGTCAAAGTTGAGTGTGATATCAGCGACGGCTCAACAACGTTCAAGCAGCCTGCATTGAAACATTTCCCCCATTGATGATGCAAACACAGCTAATTTAATGAAACATACACATCCAAATTAAGCTGATACTGGTTGATACAACACCTGACATCACTGCCAACATTCAGCACCAATGCAGGAATCAGTGCGTCCTTCATGTAGGGAAGCAGAAAGTACGTTTGCAGAGGTCAAGGTGTTTGATGGATGAAAAGTGAGTCTAACTTTCATTAACTGCCTTTTCATTAGTTGTTGTAATCGGTGCCCCACAATTGTAGTGCTGTCAAAGCATGCACTGACATCCTGTTTCCATAAAGATGTACATTTACATACCTCGAATGTTTAAAGAGCAACCGCATCATTCTTATCAACATAGGAAAGTTGCAAAATGTTGATACTGAACATTTCTGCAGAAGAGTCAGACAGCCAATTGTTTTCTTCCTCTCTACAGTATCTGCTCATCCAACTAAAGCGATGATCAATGTTTTATGGTCGTATTTAAGCAGCTCAAGGCACTTTGTCCGGGTTAGTGAAAGATCATGTTTCTGGTTAAATATTGAAGAAGTCGATGGTGACATAAATGGTGACGTGAAGCATGAGGTTTTTTTTTTTTTTTTTAATCTCTTTAATGCATAACTAAAACGCTGTCTACATCCATGTTGGACAGTTTAACACATGGCGACGTTCACTGTCAATGCAGGGAGTAGTGATGGAACCTGTCACAGAACTGCAATTAAAGGTCCACTGTGGAGGATTTAGAACAATGTATTAACAGAAATTAACTATAATAGATATTGTTTTTTGTGAGAATGAGCCTTTTATATCTACAGAGGAAGCCAGACCGCCATCTTGCACAGCCATTGTTTCCACAGTCTCTAAAGATCGATACTCTGTCTCTGGAGGGTCTTTTGTGTTTTTCTAGTTTTTAAGCAGCCAGTACAGGGAAGGTTGAGAGGAGGGGTGTTCAGTTGGTTGCAATCAGTGCTTATATCAATAACAAAAACTACTTCACTAAATGTTTAAAACTTTCTGATTTTCTTCACATGGCTAATACAAGACGATGAGCTAAAAATAGAAGTTTTGTTTTCCTTGACGAGACGGGACTACAATGTAAGTGTTAAGTTACTGGGCATTTGAACAATGTTTGATTTCCCTACATTTGTGCATCTAGTCTGTCATCAGACCACACAACATATCGATCGAACTGTCTTGAACATGAAGCTGCTGATTATGCAACAGCGTATTAGTCTTACTATGTTCAAAGGGAGGGAACATTTAGCTGAAGTTGAAAAAAAGGTTTTGAGGTTCTGTCAACTTGAATTAAACTAAGACTCTGGAGGACAACTATTATAATACCCGACAACAATCAACAATGGTTTCAATCTGCATCTTCACCACTAGATGCCACATAATGCTGCATACTACACCTTCAATATCTTCATTAACCATAAATACACTCTCTTCCTCATCATAAACAAATGTTTTAACAATTTTTTACTTGCTGGAATCACAGTCTTTGTCGAAACCATATCATAGATAGCATTAGTAAGTTAACACTGGCACCGGAGGTAAACAAAAGCATTGAATGTAATCCCTAATGTTAAAATTAGTGATTTAGTACGCAGAACATAAACCTTGGTTCCTGGTGTCTAAAGTTCTTACACCACAAATCCACCATCTTTTTTAGGCCTTCAGAAACAGAAAACTTTCCTGACTGGAAAAGAAATGCCATTGAAAATAATCCACACAGCCATTACAGTTCCACCAAGCATAAAGTTGGTTTTGACAACAGAAACATCCATTTTGTTCTTCCTTCTCTTGAATAGCAGAAGAAAAGATCAGCACAATAGAACAAGAATAGCACAGAAACTCTAATCACGCATTCTGACATCCAACAGAGGACCAACCGTTGCTCCAATCCATTATTCCGTAGCTATGATTGTCCATATACAGAAGACAAAATAGATGTCTTGTAGCAACCTTGTATTTAAATCAATATGGTAATAAGTGCATGTTCCATTTATTGGCTTTACTTGAATCCAGCAGAGGTTTCTAAATAACCCAAGGGACCCAATGTAAGGCCAACCAGCTCAAAAATTAACATGGGGAAATGGGTTTGAACATTCTGTGTTCGGGTACATCAGAGGAGCGCAGAGGAAGAGGTGCCGCATGTTAAAGGTTAACACAATTATGCAACGCAGCCGTACACACAACTTGGCGGTGCATGACATCAAAGACACCGAGTACGGAGAGCAATCACATGCTGGTGACCGGCAAAGTTCTCCCTTGTAAAACACAGCGAGGGGAAATGGAAAGAAATCAGTGGAAGACAAACCTCACACGTGGCAGCTACATTCAAAGGAACAGAGGAAACTGCCTCACAACCGGGGGCAACAGCTTGGCAAGAAACAAGGTGTCTGATAAGAAAAAGGTGCCAGAAACAATTATTTTTCTCTTTTACCACAAATCGAGAACACAGCGTCTATTTCCCTCTTGTGTTCTGCTCTCATGAGTCTGGAACGTGGCATGTCTCTCAGGCAGATTTCCCCCGTTGTTACGATGGACAGAAACATGTCCAAAATTAGCATCTGCGCTGCTAATGATGCTGCAACCAAAGGGATTATCTAACATTATCTATATCTGAGTAGAATCAATTCATTATATTATTACAGAAGAAATCTGATGAAGCTGCATCTAAAGCACGATTTCTTCTTTTTCTTTTTCAAGTTTAGTCAAGTTTCCTGAATATCAAAGCACCTGATTAAAGTTCGGCTGAGATGGTGGTCGTAGTTAAAACAACGACTGGTGGGTTGCATGATTAATCTAAATATTTGCTTCATGTCTCGTGGTTATTGTGATAAATTAATTGTTCTACTTCCTAAAAATATTCCAATGAAATCGCATTTAAGTCTCCTTGCTCACAGCTGGCCAAAGAGTTTCTCCATTTCATCTGCCGGCCCGATTCTACTCCTTCTGCCTCGGCACAGAAGCCCGATGAGACAGGGATTTGCATTTCTACTCCAACTGCTTGAAGGTGTGTCTTTAACTGATGATGTGCTTATCTTGTGTTGTGGTTAAAGGTGTGAGTTATTAGCGCACTTGGCCGTACTCTGGAGAGGATCCAACCGGGGTACAGCTTGGTTTAACTCAGTGTGGTTAAACTAGTAAAGGAAATGCAAATCAGCCCGACATCGTTTGATTGGCACGGTCAAAGGCGCCAGTGGAAAAATGCAGTAACAAAGAAACAGCTTTATATTCGGGCATGTAAGCCTGAAAGATTCCATGTTTGACTTTTTGCACATTACACCGATAATACTCCAAGCTCGACTAAAGTATTTTTTTTTGCCTAAACTATATGCAGAATGAAGGCAAAGTTTGTATGATCACTGTTGCCTGGTCCTGGATCCGATGGCAAATTGTTCATCGAGTCTGTGCGCCGTGAAATAAGCTGTTCACCTCTGTTCTCCAAATCAAACCACTAATTGAGCTTTAATACACAAAATCAAACAAAGTTACGGTGAATGTTTTCCCAGTCGCTGTTCATATCTTTGTGTATAATAGACTTTTTCTGTTGGCCCCGGTTCAGCTTTATACCAAGTGTTGAGACAGCTATAGGACGAGCTGTGGCGTCTCCTCCCAGAATAAATGAATGCTACAGCAGCGCGGCGCACATCAGACTAGATGAACGCCGGAGCTACGTTGGAGTAAAGCCGACAGCAAACACCTGCCGATGATATCTAACCAAACGCTGTCGGCTCTGCAGGAGCAACTATTATATTTTTCTCTCGTTTCATTAATGCAGCGCTACACGTGACTTTCACAGGCGCGCCAGAAACACACGGAAAACACACAAACATGAAAATATACTCATAACCAAAAAGCAGCAGGCTTGCAGACACGTCCTCTATCTTACCGAGTTGTTTATGCATGCCAAAACATTCTCCTTGAATGCCTATGCGCATAGATAACACACACTTACACACTCACGTGCGCACACACGCTGCACATAAACATACTACATAACAGAACCGTGACAGACGTATGCATGAGATGCCAAAGGCTTTGATTTGCTGCGGCTGTCTCAGCAGGCGGCGTCTGAAAACAATGCAGCGGTACAAGGAACAGTCAAATTAACAAGCTAAGGAAGGAGGAGGAGAGGGTGGAGAGAGGAAGACAACACAGTCCAAACAATAAACTGAGAGGTGGGGAAAGTCTAGGGAATATTATACAGAGCCCTGGCAAACAGTGGAATTACATTTACTCCAAACAGCTCTTCCACCGGCAGCATTTCCACCGGGGAGCACTCGTGACAGCTCCTCGTGTCTTATTTTTCCATTTGAAAACAGGAGGATCTGTTGACACCACAGAGAACTGAGTGTGTTTTAAAGCTCTTAAAACACCAGCAGCCTGAATGCTAGAAGCATTTCATATTTAGCAAAACAGGTGCGGTGCAACGGCTTTTCAGCAGCGACACATAACAGCAGGAAATACCCCGAGTACCCGCGACGTAAGTGCACATGAAATGTGGGGATAATTGCCTACATTTCAGCAAATTGCGAGGTTTTGTAGCAGAAGTATCACTGTGGCAGCGGTGACTGAAAGTCTCAGTGTGTTGAATTCATGTTTTTTTCTCTCTCATGCCACCAGGACAAGCAGTGATGCTGCAGCATGTCTGTCTGATAAGCCAGGCACTAAACAGCACTGCACCACTGTGACAATGAAAAACATTTAATTTTCTAGTACACCACACTATATCTATTGTCATTACATTCAAATAGAAAATGCCTTTGTAGAACAGGGCTTACATTGTTGCAGTAATGGATTCAGTTTCCATCTTGACCCAGCGAGGGATCATTTTTCAAAGACTAAGTTGAAGAAAGGCAGCAGACTGTTCAGGCTGGTATGCAGAATTCAAGGCCGGCTACAATTAGATAAAGAGTGGGACGATTTTTTTCTCATTCTGCATACAAAAAAATCAAACTATTATTATTTGCTGGTTTGGGTTGAAATTCGTCCTGAACATCTAAGAAATCCTGATGATGATGATCGATGGTTCAAAAAGTGCATTTTTCTTAAAGCTTTGTTGCAGTAATTTTACAGAATTTGAATCAAAACAATGAATCCTATTTAACAAAACTAAGAATCTTAGTTTTTTTTGTTTTTTCCATTCAGATGTTATACAGGAACAAAATAACTGGATATGCAATAACTATATTAATGCTTCGCAGTACTAACATTGTGTTACAACAAAGTGAGATATTCAGTTTTGAGAATGAAAGATTCTTCATCCAGGTAAAAGACGAGAAAAAGAGATAATTAATTAGAAAAGTGTAAACAATGTGAAACAATGTTTGAAATTAATACATGTTAAAAAAATTGAATAAATTGTAATATCACTTAATTTTCATAACGCTAATCATTTGTTTATCGTTGTTTGTTGTTTTTCAACACAATCAAATTAAAAATAAATTGGTGACACACGAAAAAATTCAACTCTTAATGATAAATGTTAACAAACACAACTCAAGATACATGATACAGGCACACGTGGTCTTTGACATATTACTATAATTATGATAATTGATAATGTGGAAACTTCACATGTACTGTGTTTGTATGGGTTGAAAATAAAGAATAAAGGAGATACTTTAGATACGAGTGTGTCAACTGTGAAATAATGTGTTGGATAGTTTTAAAACATTTATTCAGTCACAACGATGCAAATGTGCAATTCACCCAAACCGTGTCTTTATCTTCGCGCTACAAAATGATGACAGCTGCCTTCTTTTACTACGTGTTCATCCTTTCCCACATCGTAGCCTTCTCCTGCGATTCAGCCACATCAACACTGTACGGCTAATTGTTGTAATAACTGTGAGCACTGACTTATACGGTGCACTGCGCAAGTACTCACACTGTATGACATAAAGAAAACAGCAATAGAAGTAACCGGCATACTTTTCTGTAACTCCTCCAGGATTCAAAGAGTCTCAACAATAAGAGATCTGATTCTTACTGAGCCGGATGACAGATGTGGCAGCGTGGGTCCGATCTCTCATGGGCATTACGTTCTGACACGAGGGAAAAAAATCTGCAAGTGCTCCACGCTTGTAGAAAGAAATGTGAAACCAGGGAGATGTGAAATGACTCAAAAGGATGATCTTGCTGGAAACAAAGAACGAAACAAACTAAAATTACATCAAATATTTCTCCATCGGCAAAAAAAAAAACACAAAAAAAAGCCCAGAAGATGCTGGAAGGCCGTTTTCTGCTTTTTTACATTCTGCAAATTTTGGACTGTTTGTGTTTTTATGCGACGCTCAGAGCTTTTATAAAATACAGACTTTTTAATGGCCGCATTATCAACAATCTAATTAGATTAGGCGGAAACAAATGAACAAATAACTACTTAGGATTCTGGAACAACACATGTATTATTCAATTGAACGGATGATAAGTCACAGGCGGCATATCAAAATGGTGCCAGCTGCATTGACACACACACACACACACACACACACGAAAAGATTCATGTGTTTACTGGCAGTGTATGAAGGCATACATTTGGGATGCTGGACAGGATCATTTGTAATGAAGGAACAGATTTACAAAACAGCTTTTTTTCCCCACCAAATAATCTGTATTTGTAGCGAGTGACAGCACATACAGTGGATTTACCAGCTGTGATGCTCAAGCTGGCATCGGAGAGCTGGAGGCAGCAGATCAGAGCAGCAGCGATAACTTTTACGATATATATAAGGAATAGAAACGGGAGCAAAATGTCATATTAATGTTTTTTTTTTTGCTTCTATTGAACACACAGAAGTTGATCTGTATCTTTGACATTTAAGACCTGGAGGTGGGTTTGTGATGACGTGAAGAGAGCGAATAATAAGCGTAAGGCTGATTGGTTCATGATTCCTGTGACCCCAGTGGACCAAACATGAAGTTCACAAAGGAAACACGTCGGCCTTCCACAACTGAAGCACAAGAAGTTATGTTTTACCCGGACACAATCTCAAGGTAACTGTGGAGTATCTCTGGAAAATAAAGTATTTTCTAGAGAGGATGGGAGGTAGGAGGTGACGTGCAGCAGGTTGGACTTGAACCCGGGGCCGCTGCAGCGAGGAAACTTTACATTGAAAAAAAAAGACAGTCAACTGATGGAGGAGGCAAAGAGGGAGAGTGACAGAAACGGAGGTAAGCAAGACTGAAGGGATGGCATTCATTGGATGGTAGGAGTTACCTCTTGAGACTTGAGACGGTTTAAAACCGGCATTCTCTCTACGAGATAAGTAAGTAACAAAACATGACAACCTAAAAAAAATCTGCCTTTTTCGTAGCTCTCAGTTTGGGGTTTCTAGGTCACACTGGGCTTCTTGCAGTTGTTTTTTGCTTCGGACGGCAGCCAGGCTGCTAGCGGTAGCCATGTTGCTAACACTGTCTTTGCAACATCAGTGCAGTATTACAGTATGATAACATGGAAACACTAGGAGGGAACGGTGGATCAGTTTACAGTATAATATTCTGAGAGGTAATTAGAGAATATAACTACGCTGAATGGGTATTGCCATAGTATCACAGTATGTGGGTTAATTTAATGAAAGTCTTGAGGATTATTACTTTAATGTAATATCTCCATTTTATTTGATCTTTTATTATATTTTAATAGTTCTGCATCATCATGTGCTGCTGGAACATGTGAAAACCTCCTGGGTGGAAAAACTGTGAGACTCTTTAATCTTTAATGAAAAACTTGGAAATTGCAGATTGATCCCAGTTTAAAGGCTTATAAGGAGAACATGCTGCAAGACATTTAAAGTCTTATTAATTTGATATTTTCCAATAACAATAATAATAAAAAGAAAAACTGAAACAGTGTCTGGCAGTTGAGTAAAGTGCGGTTGATATGAGTAATGAGGTGTCCTTTCACATCTTCTGTTCCTCTGAGCTGTATTAGCACCAGGGACCTCAGAGCACTGCGACGGGTGCGAGACCAGACAGCCAGCATCTGTCTCTCTTTCTCGCCTCCACTTAAACACACACACACACACACACACACACACACACGCACACACACACACACACACACACACACACACACACACACTCTTACACATGCTCACACAGCAGTCCAGACATCTGCCGGGGCTCTACTGGGTCTTGCCACTGTGGTACTGGGACTCTTACAAGGACTAAAGATACTTCAGCGGTAATGACACGTCCCTAATGGACAGACCGGGCAGAAAAACAGGAAGTTGGGACAAGACTGAGTGTCGGAGAGGTCATCCATCCTGGGAGGGTGATTTAAATACAGTAGAAGAGAGTCACGGAGATACAGAGATATAAAACGTCCTCTGCCCCGAGAGCGAGGTGGGAAATGTGAGAACGTTTCAGGCACTGACCAGATTCCAAAGAGAGCTGACCTCAAATGTGCTTCAATTAGTAATAACAATAAAATTACGTTTTATTAGAGGTTGAGAAACACTTTTATTATGGAGCCAAGTCCGTCACCCAAATCATACGGTGGAGCTCAACTTCAAATCTCATTCAATCAAGCAAAATATTTCTTAGTGTCTTTTTATGTGGTTTACAGGGTTCGTACGGGTGCTTGAAATCCTTGAAAGTACTTGAATTTCAATGTTGTGTTTTCAAGGTCTGAAAAGTGCTTGGATTTTAGTTTAAGTGCTTGAAAGTGCTTGACATTATAACTCTGTGTCTTTCACAAATTGGGATCAGACTGGATAATTAATTTCTGAAGTTTTTGTTATTATGAAACATAATTTTAGATATTTACAGCATAATACAGTGTACATAATTGTGATAAAAAGTGAAGAAAAAATAATGAGTTTATATATTCCTGTAGATACGCATTTTACCCCAGCAATAAGGTGCTGGAAAATCTTAAAAATGACCCTTAAAAGTGCTTGAAAAGTGCTTGAATTTGACCTTGAAAAATGAGTACGAACCCTGGGTTTAGCATCGTGTCTTACAGCCAAGTGCATAAAACAAAAACTGTTGGTTTCAGGATAAATCAGGGCTTGTTGTTGACCTGAATGATGTAATCCTGTGAAATGTGGATACAATGTAAATCAGAGCTGGTGATTGTTTTATCCCTATTTGAGACAGTATGAGATTTAACGGCACAATAACTCCTCGGCGTCACAACAAAAGTAGACGTGGATTTCACACTCTGGTCATTGCGGCACACACACTCACCCACGGCAGGGTTTCCTCCCGGGTTTAGAGTGACTCTGAAGGCCTGATGCGAGATGTGGCGGCCGGGGGGGGCGTCACACGGGTCGATGTAAAGCAGGACACCTCCAAAGCCGAGCTCGGACAGCAGGGATAGCTGGACGCACACACATATGGAAAACCGAACAATTGTGTTAGAAAGAGCGATGGCACCCTACAATACTGTAATGTGAGAGTGGGGAAAAGGCAGGGACTGTTCACAGAGACACACCAAAATGATTAAAACACACATTCTTAAAAAGAACGCTTTACGTGGCTCCACCGTGTTTCACAGCTAGTTGCTAACTGTCCATCTCAATTCTGATGCCGAGAATGTTTGTCATGAATTTGCTGAGTCACCCAGAGACACAGTACGTATGTAATCGTATGACTGGTTGTGTTACCTCGAGACAATCAAAGGTCATAGTGTATTGATGTTTAGTTAGCCGACATCAGTGGTAATAATAGGGAATAGTTGCCGGGTGAGAGGAAGTGCGCTGCTGCTGCTGCTGCTGCTGCTGCTGCCGCCGTGCAGAGCAGTATTTCATTGTTGTCCACGGGAGATGTAGCGTCCTTGTTTTTTATGAGCGTAGATGACTATTTTATTGAATATGTGACACCAGCCACGGTCATTCTCCTCTCATCACGACTCTGTCCTTCACTGGAGAACAGGGACACACACACACACACACACACACACACACACACACACGCACACACACACACACATACACACACACACACACTCAAATACTCTCAATAATATGCACAAACAAAATTGCCCACTTACACAACAATATTCTGATGCAGAGATATTCATGCATACCAAACACACACACACAGACACACACACACACACACACACACACACAGACAAACACACACACACAGACAAACACACACACACACACACACACATTTATGTGGGAACACTCGTGCCACAGATTTTAATGTTATTATTTATTATAAATAACTGAATGTAATACAGTACGTCGATTTGCGGGAACAGACGGCCCTCATCAGACCATGTTGATTGTGCAATCAGCTTATTGCGACACACATTTTTAAGAAAGAAGGAAAAAAAATCTTCTAGCTGAATAAACTGAACACAATTTCCTATCGTTTTACTTTGTTTATATGTGGCGGGCCCTTATTGTCCTCTGAGAACAGCTGAAAGAACAAAATGACATTCCTGGGTTTATATTATTAACTCATTAATGCTGTAAATATTACAATTCTGAGTTTGAATTTCTTCTCCAAAACGACATAGTGCCCCCTCAAGTGCCTTGTTAGGCGGCGCCCTCTAGTGACTGTAGTAATTATTACAGCAGCAAAGGAGGAAGTCAGGTGAAGAAGTATGAAGAGGAACAAAGTTAGTATTGGGAGGAGGACGGGATGGAGGAGCACCTGGACTGCTGTTTGTGTCCTGTGTGAAACCAAAAGTAAAGAAAATTGAAGTTTTAACATAGTTGATTTATGTCACAAACGTAACATTAGCTTACATACTTCCATTTTTAAGTTATACTCATTTTAACCTAAACCACAATCTTTGCTCATCGAAACCAAGTAGTTTTTTTTGTCCAACCAAACTGTACAAAGAAGGTCTGGTACACATGAGTCACTGACAGTCGACTTATTCAGTCTTTTATGAGGAGGCGTTGGAAATAGGCTTACATTCTCTTACAATTTACATTTCTCTATCTTTTCCTTTTCACACAGTTAGTCTGAAAAGAACAACATTTCAATCCTCTGTGTGTCCTGCACATACGGCAGAAATGACGATAAAGTTGACCCTGAAATTAAGATTCTTATATAATTCTTCAAAATAGTTGATATTAAGCTTTCGGCAACACATATCTCTCTATACAGTACTGAGTTTACTTTAAAAAAAACCTCTCTACACAGCTTTCATCACTGACAGCTCAGCACACGAGTCCAAACATCCACATCTCACATTCAAAATGCGCAGAGAAACTAAAACACTTGATTCACATTTCACCTCTTGTATCAAAGCTCTGACAACATCTGTTACTGTCCACCAGCAGCAACACTTTGCCACTCATTATACTGTATAATGAACATAAAGACCAACAACAGCAAGCAAAAGCAGTATCACTATTGGCTTTGTGTAAAAGTGTATTTTATCTATTTAGCAATTTCTGAGTTTCAGAGTTTGGTCCACACTGTTGTGCCACCTGGGTTGCCTATATTGATTTTTATAAACCTGTAATGGAACCAAATGAGTTAAGCTGACATGGTCGAAACATGTTTTACGTGTGTGCATCAAATATTGAGTCTGGCTGTGTATGTGTAACATTGGGCTTGCGGTCACCGTCACACACTCATTAGTGAGAGTGCAAGGCTCATCAATCATTCCTCCCCATTTATATGTAAAGGGCGATCATTTCTCTCAGCTGCCGACACACGGAGACATTATGAAGCACACCTGATCAAATTTGTCACAAACTGTGGGCGAGGAGGAAAAATGGGTCAGCAGCCTGTTGCTGGAAGGGTCCCATGTGACTGGAGCTGCAGACTGATTTAATGGAGTTTTCAAAGTCTAACTGTGTGTATGTAAATGCAGCATGGTGACCCCTCTTTATTTTCAATCATTTTTTTTTTGTGTGTGTGTGTAACCTCCATTTACTCTTGTTATGGCTCATTAGCCTGTCATTTATCCCTAACCTCACATTCAGCAGTGGAGTAATGTTAAGTGGATAAAGCAGTGATGATTTTCTAATAAATTTGGGTCCTGTATGGCTCCTGAACCAGACAAATCTGCAAGCTCATGTTTTATTTGCTCAGGCAGATCTCACAAGAACATTATCAGACTGCCACCACGTCATGATTCAGGCATTTTGTTTTTACTTGTATTTCTGTCTCGCACCTAGAATTTATCACATTTAAATATGCAGGCTTGGGTTACATTTTCTATTTACTAGTTTTCCAAAAGCACATATTAATTCATAGACAATTGTTGAAGAAAAGTGCTAGTGTGGCGTTCGGGGGCACTGGGATGAGGCATTTGAAGCACATTGTTTTGTTTTTTACCATGTGCACCAAAAGGAGGATGCTTGCCCTTCATACTTTCCATGGAAGATAAGCTTAATAATGGTGATGTCCCCACAGTCACTGCTCCGCTTTCAGCCTCAGAGAAAGTGAGCATGTGGGTGCGTGACACGATCCATAGGAAACAGAAATACAATGAATATCATCGCCTCTATCAAGAAAAAGGAAGAGTTATGAGCACCTTTATGCAAAGCTGCGAGATATTCAGTGAATATTCAGAAGTGCTCAGACAACTGCACGGGGAACAACTGAAAAATGATACTGGTCCTCGGTTCAGTCATATCAAATAGTCTCTGTCAGATTAGATTTGTTTGTTTACTGCACAAATCGAGAAGAAAATGAAGGTGAAGCGTTTAGTTTTTGGTCAGCAAATCTTCACGTATAAACTGAATCGGTTGATTCCCAGTGAGTCTCAAAACAACGCATATATATAACTGTTCCACTTACCATCGACAGTCATAACACACCCATCGTACAGTCACTGTTTGGTTGAGTTTAAGATACAAAACCACTTAGGAAAACATCATGGTTTGTCTAAACTTTAGTTATGATAAAATGACAGCCATTTGTTGAGGCCACAACCAGTAAACTACTGATCAATAAACTACATTCACAGTACGGGTTTCATTTTCCTGCTTAGTTTTGCACTGGCCTTTGAATCACACATCTGGAGTACAGTATCAATGATATAACATGGTGATACAGTGATCAACAATGCAGTGTAACACAACATTTGACTATAGTATGTCAATATTTATTCAGCCGACGGACATACTTGTGTCATAAAGCTACATATGGTACAGTAATATCCATTACCCATTGCTGCGGTCCACATGGGGTTTGTATCCAGGTTTGCATAATTGAATTACTTTAAACAGAAACTGAAAATAAATGTATCAGTAATTAACATGTAAGTGGATGTTTAGGTTTTGATTAACTGGATTTGGAATTTACATTTTCCCTGTCATCCTCTTAATTGATAGGAAAACTGCTTTGAGCTGAACGTGGCACACGTCCAAGCAGGAACAGGCCTCATCAATCAATGCATTGCTGATGTTATTTCTTATTCAAGCTAATGGATTCAGACATCTCTGCAGTGAAGAGGTGCAGTCACAAGAGTCAGGTATGATAAATGTATGGCGAAAAATAATATACAGAATTAGTCATGCGTGAGGAGCCATATAAATTAGTCCCTGTTCGGTTTACACCACCCTGTTCAATAAGCTGTATTTAGCTAATTTAAAAGCCAGTGAGCTGTAGCATGTGAGTATATTAACATACTCAGGATCATCTTGGAAAATCTGATTTAAACTCTCTCATTATGTGAAAATCAGTTTCTTTGTCGTAACTTGCACTTGGACATATTTTAAAGCTCAAAAGATCGAGTAGCTTCAGTCTGGGTGAATATTTCTGCAGGATTATAGTATCAAGTAGATCTCAAGTGCAGCATTAAATCACATGTGTGATTTCCCTCACGGACAGAGCAGAGCAGCAGCACTTTTTGCAGAGCTTTGATTGCATCTTACCTTGTAGAGCAAAGGTGCTTGGCCAAGCTTGACCACAGCAATCTGGTTGGTCAGGTTCAGGCTGTCTTTGGCTCTCCTCAGGTCATCCACGCTGCCATACTTAACATCCACCACCTCCCCCTGGTGAGGAGAAACAGCACAGAAGCCCATGGATTAGCAAGTACTAAAATCATGTCCTTACATCAAACATTCGCCTCCCAACTGTCAGATCATGTTTACCTGTTTATATGTCTTCTGTGTACTCACAGGTTTATCAGTTCTCTGTGTATGACCTCACTGTGCATTAGGGCAGGGTATCGGCCACAGTAATCCCAAAGCACAAAGTATTAAACACTGTCAGGTTTTTTGTGTTCAAACTACGGCTTTCAAAGTTAACGCGTTAATAACGCGTTAACGCAACATCCTCTTAACACTGTCAATTTTTTTTAATGTGAGATTAACGCTCTGTATTAAAAAAAAAGAAACACGCATTGTATGATTTACGGCCGTCGATGGCACCTGTAGTCTTGATCCAGAGGGCGGAAGAACAATAAGAAAGGGAATCAGAAGAAGAAGAAGCAGGGTTGGTGGTTCGGGAAAAACACGGTGGACTGAAAAGTGAAAGTAAATGGAGAAAGGACTAATGAACGGCAAATTCACTTTCACTGCCAGCTGGTTCGGTCGATAGGACAAAAGTTATCTGCACGTATACTGTCAACATGAAATGAGTTACCACTGAAGTACGTCGAGTCTCAGATATCATTTGCAAGCCAAACACACGGCCGATGCAGAGAGCCCACCGCCCCCCCTCGCCAAAAGCAGACATCACCATGTTTTGATCCCATTTATGGTAAGGGGATATTTTTTGAGCCTTTTATTTTCCTGCATGATTTGAAGTGTTGAATAAACACTTACTTGTACTGTACTTTATATAATGTAAAACTTATGTTGGTCTTCTTTCAGATCAAGATCAACATAAACTCATGTTAGGCTGCAACTGATAAGATTATATTTACAGAGGCTGTGTCCTTGCCACAGCATCCAAGGTTTTGGATCCGTCCTGTGGCCCTTTGATGCATGTCATCCTCTGTCTCTCTACCCCTGTCCTCTCATCTCTTCAGCTGACCTGTCGATTAAAGGCAAAAAAAGCCCCAAATAATAGATAGAAATTATGTAGAAAGTACTTGGCTGAAACAAATATCCAGTGCAAGTACGAGCATCATCCCAGTAAACCCTGTCAATGCAAAGTCAATGCTAATGCCCAGCCTCGAGAATATCCTCATTTTTATCCAAGTTTAATATTTCCACGCAGTTCTGTAAAAACCTTTCTAATAAATCATAAATATAGTGACTTCTGACCCACTTTCTTCTTACGCTGCGCCAATCTGAGATGATACAAATACAGATAATTTAGTTGGTTCAATGCATACAGATCAGATACAGATAATGGTTTACTCAAGTAGAGTTAACTAGCCTTGGGGAATAGTTGTCAGCCTCTGAAAACTCATGTTTATTCATCTGTGTCTCTGGAGGAGCTTTTTAATATCTGAGACAATAACCCACATGATGACACAGGGGTCATCTCTGCTTGACCTGAAACGCACCATTCAGAACGTGGTGCTGTTGGGATTGGAAGATGGAAATGTGAAAAAAAAAAGACACTATGAGGTTTCATTACGAGAAAGACATGATCGAACGTGTTTGCACAGTATGTCAATCAGGTCAAGGCTGAAAAATGCTTTGAACTCCAATTCCTTTGAAAAACTGTTGCTTGGTCCAAGTCCTGCACTAAGTTGTCAGGGTTTAACTTTACACACTACCTTTTCACAGAGGTTCTGAATAATTAGTGTGATTGCAAAAAAAATATAAAAATCTGATATCATATGATAGAGTCTTACCATCCATATAAACGATAAAGATCCTGCAATTAAGCGACAGTTACAGACATTTTAGAGGCGATTATGGAGATTTAATGAATTGGCCGTGTGCATGTCATCACTCTTGATTTAGTCATTATAATCACTAGCATGGCGCTGACTGACAATAGGGTAGGTTTACTCTACAGCACGCTGAAATGACTTCAGAAGAGCGTGTTTTGTGTGAACGTGTGTGCGTCTGTGAGCGAGTGTTATCATCCACCAAATTAAAGTGACCTAGAAGTTGTTGTGGAAAGTCAAAGAGCTGCTTTTTGGGGTCTCTCTCTCTCTCTCTCTCTCTCTTACCCTCCCCCTCTGTTTCTCTCTCTTCCTCACCCCTCTCTGACACTCTCCCCATCCCCGCCCTCCCCCCTCACTGCATCACCTGCGCCTGATTCATTTTTCATGTGGCCTGGGGGCGAGTGTAACACGATGCTGCTGCAGTGGAGAGAAAGTGAGGGAGAGTACCAAAGAGAGCCTGGATGTGCCAGTGAGCGAGAGAGAGAGAGGGAGAGACAAAGAGAGGGGGAGAGAGAGCGCACATCTTTTGCATCAGGGGAGCCCAGGAGAGGAAAGCAAGAGAGATTTATCGCTCCTGCCTGCATTTGCATCATAAAAGTTCTCCATTTAAACTGCGGACCATGGAACAGTACAAGACGCAGCAAATTGAAATACAGCAGAATCTCTCCACGCACCGAGATGGTGCCGCTTGAACTAGATCCATCTCTCTCTCTATCTCTCTCCTCCCTCCCCCTTCTAGTTCGCTTCATCACGGCGAGGTAATGAAATTAACAATTTAAGTGGCCTCTGTCTGGCTGAAGCTGTGAGCATCATTCTCCTGTTGAGATGACAAATTCTTCTCTCAGCCCAGCCAGGCATTCACACATGAATTTTTTAAAAATGTTTTGAAGGATGATAAGGGGACCAATATAGGTTGATGGACTTGTTGACGGATGTTGGGGCCCAATATCTCTGATTCATTGTGTTGGCCACAGTTGCATCCTGCATTTCGTCCTTTTATATACACCGATAAGCCAAAACATTAAAACCACCTGCTTTACATTGTGAAGGTTCACCTCGTGTCGCCAAAAACAGCTCTGACACATCGAGGCAGAGACACAAGACTTCTGGGGAGTGTCTTGTGGTCTCTGGCGTTAGGACATTGGCAGGGGATCCTTGGGTTGGTGGCTGGGTCTGACGAGATGATTTATATTATTCAGTGCAGCTGTCAGTGGTGTGAACGCTGCGGTTGATTGGTGTATACCTTTATCGAGCGTTTCAGGGAAGGAAATTAGTCTTAACTGGCCAAAAATGACTAAGTCTATTTTTAGTCCCACTTTTAAGGACAAGGGGTTGAAAGCATTTATTAATTCTTCAACAGACTTTGTGCTGACGGACAGTTTAGTAAGGGGAAAAATGTAGAGACTGACATTTGTTCTGACAGCCCATTACGCTGAAAGCCCAGTTGACCGAAAGCCTGTTATTCTGAAATCAAAACCAGACTGCTGTGAAGAAAAAACATACTCTGGTATCACCAACTCTTATGTAACTTAACGGATGTAATTTACTTACTTGAACCCAAAACTTAAACCCATTTTGCAGAACCTAACTAAGTAGTTTTGATGCCTGTACCTAACCAACATGTATCTGTTGTGCAAATGCACAACTACAAATACAAGAACTGCAAAAAACACAAAACACAATATCAAACATTCTGCACACATAAAACTTCCCTGCAAATACCAAAAACAAATGCTGCGAAAGGTGATTTTGCCACCAAATACTTGAAATTGAAAATCGAAGAAAGAAAAACATATATAAACATGTATACAGATATATGGTCTTTACTGTTGTTCTTCTGAATATATTTATAGAAAAACATGTTTACAAATGTGCATACATAAATTGTAATCCATGTTCAATACATACATACAAACATACATAAAAATATGTGGCATAATGAAATCTGTACAGTAAGAATATTGTTTGAAATATGTAAAGAAATGCTATTGCTTTAATTTTTGGCAAAAAGTTGTCTTATATTTTTCTTTTTGTTTTGGGGTAAAATTAACCTCTTCAACTGTTCAAGGGGCTTGGTCACTGAAATCAGTAAATAATATCAAACGTAAAGACCTCCATTGTTTTTCCATCGGAATGCATGTTCCTGTTTTAGTGTTTGTGGCCACAATCCTGTGAAATTCACTCTTGTGCAGACATTAACTGCAGAATATTCATAACCACACTGAGGGCTGGCCTTACAGAGGAGATGATTTTATTAGGTTCTAGAGCACATGCGCCTACATTAGCATATTAATGAGGAAAAACATTTTTTCTTGAAACTCCGAGAACTCAATTATGGTCTAAGAGGCATAGCTCATATTAATTGCAGCCATGATTTATGTGACGATAAGTATGATGACATAGCGCTTGCTTCTAAATAATGCTAATAACCTTAATTACAGATCGTATTAGTATAGCTTCTTATATTAACTTATTGTGGTTGATGAGAGATTAGGAAGCTCAAGTATCTTGTTAATTTAAACTGGTCTATTAGCTCTGACTGAGGACCAGTATAGTAAAAGAGCTTAATCCATGTTTGGTCCGGGTGGAAACAGATACTGGAATACTTCTTTATGTACCATATATAATGAAACATATGTGGCATGCCTGGAAACAATTTAAGTATCCGTTACAGAAAGATGCATTATGTATCATTCACAGTGAAAAGATGTAATGATATAAATAAATGAATTGTTTTGACAAAGGCTAATTAATATAGCAGGGACTTTTAATGTAGCAGGGATAAATTGGGTTATTATTCAGTTTATTCACTTGGGATACAATTAATCATTTATTAACATATAATTTTGGAGTGTAGATTGTTCTAACAAGGCAGCTATAGTTTACACAGAGCAGGCAAATCCTGCAAATGTTTACTCTGTGATTATGAATGCACAAGTGTACATATGCATATAAATGTACCTGGATGCTTTTACACACATATCGTTAACCTGATGGATTTATTGAATATGCTCTCCGGAGCGAGGCGTGCGTGTAGAACTTGTGAAATATATTTAATGTTCTTTTTGTAATTGGCTCTTTACGATTGGTTGGGAGGTCTGTTTGTGTGTTAGAGGTTGTATGTATATGTGTGGGTGTTTTTATAAATGCGGAGGTGGGTGTAAACCTGTAAAACACACGGAGTGCCATTAAGGAAAGTAAGGAGGTGTGTGACACCATAAAGTGTATGGGGAGGGAGAGAATCGACTGCTCGGGGATGGGATACAATGTGGAGGGTTATGCTCATAAACCTTGCATGCAGTACCAGATCTGTACTGGAAATAGAAGGAATATAGCAATACTAGGGAAGGTGCAATGCTAAATAGTGGCGGGTGGTGTAAGTACAACAAAGACTGATAATCTGATAATCTACTACTTGAAGAAACAGTGGGCATCTTTGCTGGGCACCATGCCGCCCATCTTTTGTCAATGAGCTCATTGCAAAGGCAGATGGGGCGGCCTTCCAAGAAGGATACAGGTCATTGTCAGCCATCTATCCTCTTTGGTAAGGCTGTGTTTGCCTCCAAAGAAATAAACTGACAGGCTCAACCATTGTCACATGGGTACGAAACTGTCCACTTGGCCTTTCACAGCAGTTCCTTTAACCATCTTCCTGCATCAACCGTCCTGAGATGTATTCTGATGAAATCCTCAGGGAGTAGTCCGTGGGATCATCCCATTGAAGGGCCTTCATTGTTGACAGGGGGAGAATCATTTATACTGCTCTACAGAGAGAAGTCCTCCCTCCTCAGACATTCAGCAACCAGAATCCAACTAAGTGCTGGAAAGATCGCATCCGAGCAACTGTACTGCCACCTGCGTCCTCAGATCTTTTTTATACACAACAGGAATCCTCCCGGAGGGGTGACCAACTCCTGACTGCAGCAGTATCCAGTCCAGCCCATTCCAGGTCTTCCTGTCTCCCAATGGTTCTTCTTGAGTCTGGAAGTAGCAGAGTGGTTGACCCCATTTGTCCTCCTGCCTCTGACAGCAGAAGGCCAAAAGTAGTTTCCAATAAAGGGCAGCACTTCATACATTACATCTTCCCTCAAAGAGTAAAGTTCCTAACCTCTCAAGTAGACTCTAAATCTAAGGCTCAGTCTCAGTGGGAGATGTCAGCTATTGCCCAGAGGCACCTCACCTGGACTGTGGTGTTTCATTACCTACCTCAGGTGACGTCCATAATGGAAATAGTTGGATCTAAAATCAGGAAGTCATTTATTTCTTCCTCCCTCCTTTTCATTGGTTTGAGTTTCATTCCCCCATTTCTTGACTCTTCCACACAGACACGACCCCACTTCTCTCCATTTCTGTTGTGGCTCCAGCAATCGTGATCAACCTTCTCCCTCAACCATGTTGCATGTAACGAGTATTTTAATAGCCTACAATCCCAAAATGGTCTGACTTGCCGATAGAAAAATATGGCACCATCTCTTTCTCTTTCTCCCCACAGCTGATGTAGATACAGTAGGGAGTAAATATATCAGCGTAGAGCCTTACAGTTGTGAAGCTTGTTACAGGACAGAGCCCTTACAAAGTAGAACCAGTTTGTACTAATTCTCTTAGGACTGGAACGATGCCAGTCGTATGAGTATGTGCATAACTGCATGCCTATCTTGCCCCCTTGTTCAGAGTTCAGGAACCAGTCGCGATGCCAGTGTTGCCAGAGAGTGCACTGATCTGATGACGAACCTTGGCAGGTACAACTAACACCACAGCACATCAGAGAGCTTTTATTCATAGACTCAATTACTGTGGCCAATGACTTTGTTTTGAGTATTGAGAATTCAAAAAACGGTTCTTCACAAGTGCAATGGATGCAGATGGTTATTTATCCAAACGACAGGACAAGAGAAGAGATAAAAGGTGGAAAAAAGAGAAGAAGAAAAGGCTGTGTTGTATTAGTCAGATGCTTTTCCCTACAGCTTATCCCACGTAGGATTAACACTGAGCATTTATAAAGCATCAATGAGTTTTTTGATGCTGTGATGTTGAGTTATGCAATGAAGCCTTCGCTTTTACCCCAGATTACCTTCGACATTGTCATTTGCATCCAGCTGGATTTGAAGTGAATTTAATTGCTCCTTTAACATAAATAATTCATGTCAAGAAAAACTGTTTACACTAAACAATTGTTGGGCCAAACTATAGTATAATAATAGGTGGACAGTGTAGAATAGAACCCACAGAGTTAAGTTAGAGAAGCTCTAGAAAGGTCAGCTTGTTAGAGTTCACAAGAACTTGGAAATAATCAAATAATTCGAAAGATTCTTCTTCTTTTAACTACCACATGATTTCATGGGTTTGTCTTTGAATGTGTTATAATTTGAAAAACTTGTCCAGTGGGAAATTATTAGGAAATGAAAGAGCCCACAAAGTAATTCTTTCTTCGCTATAACATTGATTAATTTACAGTAAAAGAAGACAAACGGGGCCGTTTCAGCGCCCCATTATAAATCTACTCAAGTTTCACACCATGCAGTTCTCAGACTATGAAGCCGTCGATCGAGCCTGGAGAGAATAATATAAGGTTTTATAATCTGGTGGGTCAGACAAGAGTACAGTCGCTTACTGTTACTTGATAAGGCATTTTAATGTATCCAGAATAGTTGTGATGAGTAAGAACTAATTGAGTTCCAGGCAAAATGATTATATTATTGCATATTTTGCCTGAATATTTCTAATCTGTGGTCTAAAGGGGAACTTTTTTTTGCCATAATCAGAAGATACCATCTGTTAATATGTGCTGTAGGTCCCAACTCATAGATTTACTGACTGTACCAACTTTATCATGTATCTGTTTTATATTTTCTTATATGTCTTTGCTAGTGGTGTTCAGTTCATGTACCAACAAATCTTTATCAATTGATCTTCAGTTGAACAGTCACCGACCCACTGATCAGTAGCTTTTAACGTCGTTTTCAGGTCAGCCAGGATCTGCGTTTACCCACTGTTGAATTAAGTCCATTTAAACATTGATGTGACTGCTAAGTTTCAGAAAAAAACATGAATTGATATTTAATCTTTAAACTGACCTGAACGGACTGATTCAAATCTGAATCGTGATCAGCGGTCACCTCATCTTGTCCTTCCAGTTGTGACCAGATGGTTCCCGTGGCTCTACAGGGAGGCTGATCTCTCGCTTCACTTGATGGATAATAGCCCTCTGGTGAATGAGTACAGTGCCAGGAGGATTTGTTGTACTTTGTGTATATGTTGATGTCTCCTGGGATGCTGCTTTTGTATTTTCGCAGCGTGTTCTTTACAATGGTTCCTCTAATAACTGGGTCTGTCTCAGGTGTCGGTTTCCACATCCTACCCTGTTATTACTGTTGTTTTTCTTGTATCAGAGAGAAAAATAGCCACAGATCCGTCATTCTCAGAGACTGAGCTGCTGGTTAACCATTTATGATGCCAAAATGCAACCTAGGCTTTTTTTGTGAATGTATACGAGTCAAACCTTTGTGTAAAAGCATAATTACGACGAAAGAGGCACTTTGAGAAAATTGTTTGTGTACACAGAGTTTACTAAAAAGAAAGTTTTCTAACAACTCACGTTAGCAGTAGCTTGTTCCGCTCCCAGTCGTCATGGCAGCCGAGAAGTGTCGATCTCAGAATGTGACGTAACATGGAGGACAGTTAAGGTGGAACTACTGTCTTCCGGCAGCAACTATCCACGCGATATCTCACATGACTTTTCCGGCTTTTGATTTTAGTATTCTTTCTTATATGAGGCTCCTTTTTCAACTTCAAGGTCAATATTGTTTTTCGCTAACGATAAAACAACAAATTATCCTGCATTTATATGGAACTAAGCTTTAGGAGCGTTCCACCTTAAGTCACCTCCATGTTACGTCGCATTCAGAGAGCGACACTTCTTCACTGGCAGGACGGCGGCGAGCGGAAGAAACATCTGCTAACGTGAGTTGTTCAAAAACGTTCTTTTTAGTAAACTCTGTGTAAACAAACAATGTTCTCAATGCTCGTGTTCATGTGTAGAGACCCTGGTGATACTACGAGCAAAGTTTCATGTTGTGTCGAGCCTTCTTACTGTTTTATAAATACAGATTTCGATGCTATCATAAAAGTGCCCAATGCACTGAGAAAATGAGCTTGACCGGTAAATCTTAAAAGTGCCTCTTTCAATGTAATTATGCTTTTACATGAAGGTTTGACTCGTATACATTCACAAATAAAAGCCTAGGTTGCATTTTGTCGAGAGTTTCACTTTAACAACATACTCCAAGTCCCCTTTACACTGTTCATCAATACAGGAACTGCCATTACTGGATTTCGCAAGTTTGTGAAATGCAACATATGTGAAGAATTAAGTTCCAGTTTTAATACATGACTTTATTATTGGTTGCTTTTTAAATGAAATTCCATCGTAATAAATCGCTGCTTAAACTAACTAACTAAACTAAATTCTAATGTAAATTTCTTAAGTTTCTATTTGCAGCCAAAATACCTTTCCAGAGAATGGCCCAGTGAATCAATATTACATGTTGAAGCCATGATATGAAGGTAGATTGTGTTTTAGAAAAGGCTTTTATGAATATGAAAGAAGATATCACAATATCGATTCTTCCTTAATCATCAGACAACAACCACAGACAGCAAGTACCTTTGTAAGTCTCAATCGTTTGAAAGGAAAGATATGCTCAGCCTCTATAACTATAACTAACTATATCATACGAATATAACAAATATATAACATATCTTTTATCCTCCATTTTGGTTTTTATTACATTAGCATATTGCTATATTATGTACAACAAGCATCTTTGCATAATATTCGCCTGTCAAACATTGAGAAAATAATACAATCTTCTGATCTGATGATTTAATCTTTCTTTCATGTGCATGTATGTGTGTCAGAGCATAGTTCCTGCAGCCCCAGCAAAACAGTGCCACCAACAGCAGGACTTATTAGCCCGGTATTCTTGCTCTGGGCCGCCATCCATCCATCACAAATGCCATATTTAATTGTCTGAAAGCCATGTTTAGATCCGGCAAACTGCCGCTTAATTCAAGGCAGCGTGCAGGAACGGGGCTAGGAAATAATCTAGTGATGGATGACTGTGACCCTCCTTTGGGTAGACTACGACGAGTGGACAGCTGGATGGATCGAGCAAAGTGGAGAAAGGAGAACGAGGAGAGAGGGGGAGGGAGAGAAAAGAGGAAGAAAACTTGGTATTCACAGAATCACTCCAACTTTTCATCTGCCCTCAGGCCGGCAGCAGCTCAAGGGAATAACAAGCGTCTCCTTCAACCCCTTTTTTCTGCTCCGGGGATACAGAAAAGTAAAACCCTCTAAAAATAGTGACTGTATTTCTTGTGTCGTTGTTTCGTGTGTGTGTGTGTGCGTGCGCGTGCACATGCATCTGCTGGCTAGTGTGTGCAAACTACATGCATAATGACTTCCATTAACCTTCACACTCCTGAAGGATGACGGAAAGATTTACAGTGCATCGAGCGTGATGCAAATACCATGTTGAAGACATTTCAGCTTTGAATTTCTCTGCTGTTGTGTTCTAATCACAAAGTCTATTTTTATCTTAGTATAATGTATAATGTGTGTGAACCACCTCTTGTCTGCAGGAAAAGGCCAGAGGCACCTTTGTACCATCTATAAAAACCTCTTGAGAATGAGAATGGTTTCATTTTTATAATGTGCATTTGTGTAATATACAGAGAAGCACTCAAAAGTTTTTCGATATCCGTTTGTAATGTGGAAAGGTGTGTGATTTATGATGATTCATTCATGATTGTTAACATTCCTGCAAACCAGATACATGTTCAAATTTCTACCATATGTGTCATATCACCCTCATATAATGTGCTTCACATGTCGGGAAGTGGACGGTGGTGATGTGGCAGCTCAGCAGGACGGCTGCCGAGCCAATGACCACTGTTTGAGATGGTGTTTTTTTGTAAGCATGATAACGCTGGTTGTTTTTAATGAGACGTCAGAACATTTTCCACACGTGTCAATGGTATCTGAGTGTGGCTTTATTTGATAGCATAGCTGAAGAGACACGGGGGAAACGAGATGAGAAAGAGGGGGATGACATGCAGCAGAGGGCCACAGGTTGGAATCAAACCCACAGTCTCTGTACATCAGGATGGACGCTTGAGCAGCTAAGTACACCTGACACAGGTATTTTAAGCTCTTAGCTGCCTAAACCTGACCAGAGCATAAACACATGTTTTTACATATTTGTGGTGTGCAGACTCGCACATTGACGACTTCTGTTGGGTGAGATGAGTTGAATTGTGATCTCATTAGGTGATTTTAAAAGATAAAGTAAGTTTTTATGTCTGCAGCACTTGTCATCACCAAAGTGATCGCTGTCCTGGAGAAGTTATATAACAACAGTGGTTCACAGACTGGAGGGCACGGTGAGCCTTTTCTCTGAATGTTTAAGTGCTGTTGCTGAGTCTGATATGACCCCTTAACATTTCCTGTTGACAGTGTGAAAGGTCTATTAAGGGGAAATGTTAAGCAAGCAATAATTCAACTGCTCCAAATGCCACAGGTGAAAGCAAAGTCACAGGAGTGAAATGCTGTTCGATGCATGTCCAGTAAATGTGGCTGATTGGGCCCTTTTTTAATTACATTTTGACATTTTGCTCTGTTCAGTGAGATCTATCAGTCAGTCATCGTCACCTGCTGAGTTCAATTAGACTGATCTTGATATATCAAGTTGCTAAAAGTCACCGTTAACAACAACCTCATTAAATATTTGTCCTTTCCTGTGTGATGAATGCATGTTTCCAGTAATGTATTAATCTCTTCAGATGTCAGCCGCGGGAGCTTTTCTTTATTTCAGATGTGGGCCTGATGATATAAAAGAGTTAACTATGGGTGTAAACTACTTTATAAGACATGTGAGACACACTGTAATAAACTTGTTTAATTCTTGCATCTAAAATCAAGTCAGAAAAGAAGCAAATGGTGTGTTGCAGTGAGCTGTCAGGGGAAGGTATTAATTTATATTCCACTTCGTCAACAGGTGTCAGTGCAGAACCTCGCCTCACCTGGAGTTGGCATCGCTGTTATTTCGTTCACTCACCTTCAGCTCTCTCTGTTCAGTATCTGCCTTTCTTACACAAACCGCAACAGAAATTAACGAGGTAAGCTGTTAAAAAGGATGTTTGAGATATCTGTTTTGGTTCTGGAACATGCTCTGAGTGGATTTCAGGGCTAATCAAAGGACACGACTCCAGAGGTGGTCTACCCAGCATCCAGAGAGCTATGATGCTGTTATTTGCTTAAAGAATCGCTAGTTTTCAGTTTTGACTGTGCTCAAGTAACGACTGATGCTGAGGAGAAAGGATGCAAGAGTACATGGTTTTCAGCAGATTTCATTTTTGAAAATATGAAAGGAGCTTATGCAGAACTTACGTCCACATCTGCTTCAGATAGTGTCTGAAATCTCCGCAGCACAAAATTGGTGTTGAAATGTTTTCGGACTTCCAGGAACTTTGAACTATGGTTGGCCTACAGCAGCTATAACATTTAAAGTCATAACTTCTGGCTATGACCTTTACTGACAGCCCTTCAGTGGTCGGAGGCCGAGGATTTGAACAATCCGACAATATGAAGGTGTTGAGGACCAGGAGAAGAGTGCAGCAGCCAGGAGGGTGAAACAACCTTTGGTTTAAGAAATGTCAGGACAGGGTGATGGTACAATACCTGCAGACTTCCAACTGCAGAGTAGGCTGCGTAGGAGAAACGCTGCTTCGGCAGGTCATTCGGTCCGCGCTGGTCACACGGGATCCCGTTAGGCAGGAAACACTGGTGACTGGACCTGTCAGTGATGGTGTTGGGTGTGGAACCAGGCAGGCTGAGCAGAACTGTGTGATTGGACAGACGGACGTCAGTCAAACCGAGTCCCACCCACTGCCTGTAGAGGTACCTGGCTCTGGCTTCCTCGCTGTCGTCTGGTTGGCTGGAGAAAGACCTGGAAGCAGGAGACGAGAAGTCCTTGTTATGTTATGCAATACAGCACATATTTACATCAGGCGCCAAATATAAGAGATTTTTACACTTGTTACTCATGTGCAATACATGGAACAGAGAAATTGGTACTTCCCAGGAATCCTCACCAAAGTGGACTCCCCTGGCCTCAGGTCTCTGTCAGTCTGATGGTCTGTATTTTAAAGGCTACCGTGAAGACCCCCCTTGTTCAAACGTCATTAACACCACCATGTGCAACCATACAGTAACTGTCATTTGAAAGTATGGTAATGAAACTGGGTCAGTTGCTCAGCTACAGTCATTTCTGCAGACACTCTCCCATATTAACAATGATAAAATGAACTGCAGACACAGAGCAGAACAATTCGCTATGTGTGTTTTTTTTTAAAAAGCTTTGAAGGGAATTACTAAATATAACTTCAAAATCTATTTTATTTGGAAAAAGATTTAAAACCATGAAACTCTCGAGGCCTGTAACATTCACAGTTCCAAAATCGATACAGCAGAACTAGAAATATTAACATTTGAATTTCACATTCTTCTTTTAAAACCTTGCAACTACATTACCCATAATACAACCCAACTGCTGACAGCTCGGTCAGAGATTTGGGTGTGTAATGCAAGCAGCAATTAAAATTAACCTGAGCTGAAAACCTAAAACAGAGACAGGGAGCAGGCTGAAACATCCGGAAACCTTTTTAATTTTTTTAATTTCTAAACTGGTCGTCTTTAGGCTTTAGGCCCTGTGTGACTTCGTTCTCCCGACACATACAAACAAACTTTGATGTGCAAAATTCAGTCGAGCTCCCCTTTAAGAATTCTGCATTACAGTCCCCGAAAACCTGGCTTCAAAGTCACCTATTTATCTAAAACATTAAATATTCATGATTTAATGAGGACAAATCAAAAGCTAAAATGGGCATTTTTATATATATATTTATTTTATTGCTCATGAACTCAAGTACTCTGCTTCATCAGGACCGTGTGGTTTGATCAGTTTGGCTCAGAGTGACCAAACGGCGTACGTCTTAATTTGGTTGCTAAATCAGCAAAACTGTGTTGTCTTTTATATCTTTTACAATAATAATGTGCTTTCGTACAACTTCATCACTCATTTTTTTTAGAAGAGAAAGAGAAAAAGATGATTACATGAAGTCATTATTTCTGAAATCATGTGAATTACTTCAGTGTTTCTTGTGAAGTATGTTAATTCGAGTTGTAGAGGAGGCTTTGTCTTTATTTTAAGTTAAGTTTGAAGTTACTTTTAATCTTTATACATGTTAATGGATCAGTGCATCACTGAGAGTGATTTATCACAGAGTCAGACAAATCTTTTGCACGAACAAGCCCATAAACGACCCAAAACAGAATGTTTGCCGAGTCAACATAATACGATGAGAGGCAGCTCTTTGAAGTTTACAGAAAAAAAAATGTAGGTCAATAACACTGAGATCATAAAATATCATACACATATAATTATGAGGCTTTGTTCTCTAATTCAATGTATAGCTTGCCAAAAATAATCAAGGATTTACCTGGATGCAACAACCCCCAAAGTTAACCATCTCACAATAGAGCAGCCAATTAATATAACTCCAGGACGCCACGTGAATAAAACTCTGGCTGTTTGAGCAGAAAAACATGCAGTGAGAATTTACAAACCTCTTTCTGTTTATCGTGCGCTGACCCAACATACACAAACACACGAGAAAAGTGGTTTTTCTTCTCCGTTATGTTTTGTAGATAATCATGAAGTTAATTACCGTGACAGCTTTTGTTCACATCTCAAGGTTTTTAATGACAGACCACATAATGACTTTTAAACAATGCGTTTTATTTATTTATGAACCTGAATAGAACATGTTAATCAAAGACTCCTTCAAAGACAGAATGAAGAGAAATCCATGTGGCACTTCAGAAAACTGAGTGATTATTGCGCTGCTTCTGCTAAATTGAAAATAGCTTTACGTTTTTCTTTAAGTTTTTTCCTTTCAGCTTCTCATCAACCTTCTTTTTCTTTCACACACACCCTCCTCACAGGAGCTGTTGGTCTCAGTCATCCCTGTTTTCCTAATTGCATGGAAGCCATGTCAATAAAAATGATCCGGGCCTTATTTGAGTCTCTGCTGCTGGTTCTGTTTGGTTCCTGGTGTTTACTCTCATTATTGTTCTGACTCTGAGAGGACTGGAATCATAAGTTCAGCAATAAAGACGTTTTTTCAGAACTGGACTGTGCTGGTATTTCAACCTTCTGGCGGAGAACAAATATACCATCCAGCGCTTGAACAACACCTGGGCTGGAGATGATAAGATATCTCAATAAAAAAAATATTTTTCTCAAATATACGGTTTACTCAAAACAACAGGATGAAGCAGTTATCTGTGTGAGAAGACAATAAACACAATCATCACCATTTCTGATTTTCTTAGAACATTTATCGAAGGGAAGGTCTTAACATTTTTTATAAAATTACAAATCTATATATTCTTTCTTTTTACTTTCCCCTTTTTTCCCCCTTTTTTCTTTCTCTCAATACCTTTTTTATTCATTGATGACGACTACGATGACTTATTTACAAAGTATGTCTTTTTTGCTAAATATAATAAAGTTAAAAGTACTGGGCTGATGTTTCTCCAGCCTCCAGTCTATGCTAAGCTATGCTAAACACACTCTGATGACAGCATGTAATGTGTGATTTCGATACTGCTACTATAACTATTAATATCCTTTGTTTCTGAATTTGGTTTTTGCTCTCCAGAAAAAGCACAAGTGACAGTAAGCCTTTCTTTTACAGTTCCCTTATTACCAGGTACTTACCTGGTAAATTCATGGTAACAAAAAAGTGTTACTAGGTAATTACCAGTGGTAATAAGAAAGTAAATACCTAGTAACACATTTTTGTTACCATATATTTACTGGGTAAATAGCTAGTAATTAGGGGACTGTAGCTACCTGCTTATTACCAGCAGTAATTACCCAATAAGACACTATAATTTACCATGTAGTTACCAGGTATTGCCCAGTATTTTGGCCATAGTTTGATTGTACTTACTTTCTTATTACCATTGGTAATTACCTAGTAACACTTTTGTGTTACCATGAATTTAACTTGGTAATTAGGGGACTGTAAAAGAAAGGTTTACCCTAAAAAGATTAGGCAGAGACAACTGCCTAACTTAACTTGTGGTGCGTTAACGTCTTAACCCCAACAGTAACCGTAATCAATAAGAAACATTTATGATAACATTGGCACTGATAACTGCACAGCAGCTAATATTGGTGGTTATTTAGATCACACTCAAACTCTGTCTACTTTGCTCTATGGACTCAGATTCATTGCCCAACACACTACAATAGTTTGGCAACACGTGTTTCTTTGTGCCCTCTGATGTCTCCACAGTGGTCAGATTAAATAGGTCTAAACTGTGATTTGTCGGCCATGGTCAGTTCAGCTGTGATCCAATTCCAACAGACTAACCTTCTATTTCTATTTCCAAGAATTAAGAACAGCTTCACTTGTTACTCCAGCTTGTTATAGGAATTACTGTGCACCCGACGCTAAAACATGAAGCTGCTCCAGATGAAAACTCCACAGATTTTTCTTCCTTTACCTCCGACTTCTGATATCTTGATTTCTTATTTGCGTGTTGCTTAGCAGCATCCTTGTCTCTGGCAGTCTGGCTGAACTGTTGTTCAGTGTTTTGTTCTTCAGAAAAAGAACATGACTCTTTTTGCAAACCCTTCAAAAAAATAACATCTAAATGGCTTGTAAAGAGGACGTTCTGCGACATAAAAGCATGAACAATCATTAGAGAGTAGTCTGCTCAGACAACTAGCTGCACCAAATCAAGATTATTTTCACAGCACGCTCCACAATTTTGAACTACAAAGTTCTGCTGTACGGTCAATTTACTGAATTTTGAAAAGGTCCGGTGTTAATTGTGTTGAGTATATATCAGTGGTTTAAACACGGGTATTAATCATCATCTGCATGTGCAAAATTTGGGAATACATTTTGGGTATGTGGTCTTTGTTTCTGCCTGTCTGGTGTGAGTGTGTGTGATATCTATATCAGTCTCAGCAACAGATGGCCCAAACCCACAATTCTGCTATTCTCTAGTCAGCAGGCCACGTCTCATAGCTCGCCAGGAGCAGCAGCAGGAGGCTGTGTGTGTGTGTGTGTGTGTGTGTGCTGCTGTGTTTTTGTGTGTGTGTGTGTGTGTGTGTGTGTGTGTGTGTGTGTGCTGCTGTGTTTTTGTGTGTGTGTGCGGGTGTGTGCATTTCCGTATGTGTTTGCTTGCAGGGACCTTCATCTATAAGCCAAGCTGTTGGAAGGACTCCCTGCGGTTTGGGACACATGCCCGAATCTGACGCCTCGCCTCGTGTCTCAAGTGACTTTGAGTGTGTCTGTTTGCATATGTGTGTTGATCTACACAGCTGTGTGCGTGTGTGTGTATGTGTGTGTTTATATCTGCCTGTCTGCAGCCGTTTGAGAAAACACACCTCCACCCCCGTCCACACAATTCAGCTGTCTTGTCCACAGTGGTGGTATTCAAACCTTTTATTTACATAGGTAATATTAAAATGTAAAATAAAATGACAAAAACTACTCGTCAATCAAGCAAAAAACAGCTTTAAAGCCTCACTTATCAATATATTACATGATGAATGAATCAACTGACTGTGACTGTTAACATGAGTTACTTCAAAAGACAAATCTTGATCAATCTCCTATACTTTACCTCGTTACCGTTCTATGATTGCTGAATTAATAAAACAGTATTTGACCAATCAATTAGTCTTTATTTAAATTAGTTCATTTGCCTTTGTATCCGTTGTTTCCCACCAGTGTTGAAACCCGACACTTCCATCCACCAGGACAAACAGGGAAACAGTATGACGCCTCAATCATCCTGAAGGACACTGGTCACTCAGCACAGTGGGCCAGTGCCATTTTTGTGATTTAGTTTATTAAAATTTTAATAGATCCACGTTCCAGACTGCATTAAACCTGTCATTTCAGAAGGTTACAATCCCATCAAGATCATGTGGAGATTGTATCCGTTTACAAGGCAGATGGCTCTACCTTCTTGACATTTTCTCCCGGCTAATAAGATCGAGTATGGATATCATGTACATCATCTGTGTTTATTTTGAGGGGAATTATTCCAAAAAGCTAATTCAGAATCTTCAAAAAAAACCCCAACAAGTAAATCTGTGTTATTTCCATGCTGCGTAACCTTTTCCGCATGCTTGAAGAGATGCTCTGATTGTTTTGAAGTGTTAACACTCAGTACTTGAAGCCCAGCGACTGTCATTATCTGATGAATGGATTGAAGACGCTCTATCCCACAGAGAGGGATGAAAAAAAAACTGTTTATCCTCAACTTCAGCCAGATGCAAGAGTTTCATGAAAGCCTTTTTTTTGTTTCAGTTTCATATCTTGTCTATTTGGCATCTAGGGCTATAATTAATTATTTATCCTCAATATCACTGACGAGCGGGGCGGGGGGAGAGGAAGCGTCTCTTCATTGTGATTTGAAACAACAGTTCAAAGTCTGGTCTCTAACTCCCAAGCTGAAATTTCTGTGCAAATCAAAAGCTTTTGTATTATTAAAAATTGGAAAAAATGGTAATGTTGCTTCAAACCCGAGTGTTTAGCATCATTGCACCATCGCTTTTGAAAGACAAATAGACAAATTAACTTTGGCAACATGCGTGCATGTTTTTGGTCCACGAGTCCACTTTAAAAATTCCACTAATTTCTCGTTGTGTAGCCTCATTTCTATTACATGCTTTATGCCTGTTATAATGATTATGTGAGCGGGCTGATAAATCACATGTTCTGCTCATGCAGAGTGTGGATATAATTGCCTTAGTGAGAAGCTCTGTGTGCTGTCTCGGGCCAAGCAGTCTTGGAAAATGAGTCGCTGTTGCCTCTGCTGGCAGCTGCTGAGGATAATATATTCCTGTAGCACACAATCATTTTAATAGCTCATCCATTTGTTCAGGAGACAATTGATTTTCTCTGTTTCCATACACGTTAGTCACATTTGATTTCTCTCATCCCATTTGCATTTGTCACATTTTAAGAGCGTGGCACCTGTGCTCAAGCTCCATGATAGGAAATCTTTATTCAGGTGCCAGGGCTGGTGTTAAGGTGGAAATCTAAGTGATGATGGAGGCTGCCAAGAAAGAAGATTCAACACACAACTGGCTGTTTCTGTGCAGCTGCTTTATAGTTTAACTCAAAAGAAAGTAATCAGAAAAGGTGCATCATCTGAGAGTTCAATCACAGACGCCAGAGTGCATTCTGGTGCACACGAGATGTTCGGCAAGGTACAATTATGTAAAACCTACAGTCAGTATATTCATCAAAGAACACACTCTGTCTGGGTTGTTTGGAATCAAAAGAAGGATAACTAGGTGGTTATAGTCCATGACAGCTGCAGCTACAGGTCAGTTTTCTGAAGATTATTTTCTTTTTTAAATGCTCAGTTTTGAGGGCTATACAACATGTTGGTCAGTGTTTCCAAAAGCCCAGGTGAAAGCCTCAAATGTCTCAATCCAAAAGATAGTCAGTTTACAGTCTTACAGGGAGAAAGAAACTAGAAATATTCACACTGACCTCCAGATTCCATCAGGCCGCTCTATAGACACTGTACCACCCAGATAAGGGAAGTGAACTTCAGCAGGCAAGTTTTAGGGAAGACATTTTTGAAATATAACATTGAAGTACAACATTTTTCAATCATTTATGAATGAATGACACTACGGCACTTCACACTGGCTTCAGCAAAAGAAGACACACACACACACACACACACACACACACACACCCACACAGTGTACCACCTCTAAATGCAACAATAGGGGTTGCTCTGACTCAACAAAGTAGTACATCTGTCTTGTCTGTCAGCGATGAAAGAAGAGACACAACGTCCTTCTAAACACCCTCTCCCCAGATCAGACTGCTGTTAGACACTCAGGATGCCGATCTGAAAGGACTCTCCACAGAACGCACAAACAATAAACAGAGAAAGCAGCAATAAATGGCAGTGCGAGCAGGATTATCAGTCTGGGACTCGTCATTCCTGAGCAGATAGCAGCACTGATTTTACACGGTGAACCTTTGTTTGCTTCGGGAGATGCAAACTCAACTGTATAATGTCGTCTGTGACACTGAGGCGCCCTCTTCTAAAAATAATAACCCTGATGATGTCATCATTGTCTGAGTGGTTATTTGGACGCTGTGCATGGCTGTTTGTAATGATGCACCTCGTTTTTTGTTGCCTATGCATCTGTTGCCCTTTAATATGTCGGGCTACGTAATGACAGCATAAAAAAGGCAGCAAGTTACTGTAATTACCACCAAACTGATCGTGCTGCAACCATCAAACGAAATTGAGTTTTATAATAGAAACAATGTTGTTCCTGCGGACGGCTCTCAGTCTTCCTTTACACGCTCCGTGACAAACAATAACACAAATACAAGCAGTTTTTCATCTCGCGTTTGTGTGCGTTTGATGTGTGTTGTGAATCGAACACTGCGGGGATAAATGAAGACAGAGTTCGGAGACGCGCTGACTTTGAGTAAAGCAGCAGTGAAGGAACTGCTTCTCACTGAATGTAAAACAGGTGCCGTGCCGAGCTACACTGCTGAATAGCAACGCACACACACAAGCACACACACAGACACACACACACAGTACAATTAACCTTCGACACTGCTGAACAAAATATTACATTTTGCCCTCTGAGTCCTGGTAATAAGGGCAGTTAGGGGATGAGAAAGAGGGGAATTTTGACAAGAAGGAAAATCAGCCAGCCACTTACAGCCATCTTGATCCTGGTTTATGCAAGTCTAATATTAAGTTGAGACTTTTTGCCTAATTAATGAATTCACCCCCCCTCTCCCCAATAGCGCCTTTATGAACCCCATTTCCATGAGGTAATGAAATTCGGTTAACTCAGCCATGCCCAAAAACAGCTGTATCTCAGTCAGGAACACAGTGCCATTGAGTTAAATTAGCATAATTAATTTTGGGCAGTTTTATTTGGCGAGAGACCTGTGTAAAGGCAGATACAGAGGGATGGCTGAATTGCCATTGTGGTAAATGTAGAGATGTCTCTAATAAATTTGGTTCTGAATAGTTTTTTTTTCCTATCAACCATTCCAATTAACCAGAATGCCAAAGACGCATTTGATGGGAATATCTGAAAGGATTGCTGAGCTAGGAAGTGTGGACTTCATTACAAATCAACATGTGAATCATACCTTATCTGACCCGAACGAAGGAGTTGACCCGGATAATCACTTCTGTTTCAACATGACTGGGAATTGCAAGTATTATACTGAAGTTCAATACAGAGACAGCGCTGAGATGGACGGGAAACTGTCTCTAATTCACTTTAACAGCAGGAGTCTATATACCAACTTCGGCCACATCAAGGAATACCTAAATCACTTCAAAACCCCTTTCACCATCATTGCAGTGTCGGAAACATGGATTAATGAAGACAAAGGCACAGATTTTTTCCTGGATGGATATAATCTTGTAAAAAGTATGTACATTCAATCGTTGATCAGTACAGATCAATACAGGAGGGTTGATAAAGGTCAGAGGCACGAATCAACAGACACTGTGCAGACACTGTGTTGAGGCGGCATGTGAGCATAACAAATACCATTCTGTACCCAAACAATAAGTTGAACCTGAGAAAATTGTATGGTCCAAGGCCAATGCCAGTTGTACATAGCAGGATGTTGTTATAATGTGTATCAACAATGTGAGATAACTTAGGTACGAACACTGTGACACTACTGTGAGTTATCACAAGTTCTTCTGTGCTGTGAAGAACTCAACTAGCCCTGTAAATCGGCACACAACAGTAGACACACATGTAATCTGTATGTACTGTCTAGAGCTTGAATTCAGCTCTGTATGCTACTGCTGTAATATGTTTTGTCAAAGGTCATAACAAAAGAAGTTGAAAAAAAAAAAAAAAAAAAAAAAAGAGAAAAGAAAATGTAAAATGCAAATGACAAGAAAAGATCAGGATGAAGATTTTATCCTGTGGGTAATGGGGGCGGGACTTGATAAGCTTTGGCTTCTCCCGCTTTTCCCTTTCGGCCATGTGTATTGTATTATTTGAACAATGATGAAATGTGATGTTTATGAATTGACATGCCCGAAATAAACAACATAAATAAAAGACCATTATTAATGGTATTACTTCAACACGTGAAGTTAAAAGGCCTGGGCCAAACGAAACGCTTTGATTTGGCCCCGAGTATCAACATGAAAATACATCCTACAACAAAGGGTTGCACAACGTAATGGAAGTTCATAAAACACAGTTATTAATATAGAACATATGCATAAACACGTAGTTGTTTTGAATTTGCATCAGGGTCATTTGTAAACAGCAGCGATGTGATGTGGATGATGATATGGTCGTTTGCTAAACACCGTCTTTAACAGAGTGTGAGCACCGAGCGCTGATGTCGTGATCACACAGTCCACCCATCACCATGTTACAGCGCTGCATTTTGACTAAGATGAGGGCACAACAGCCTCTGATCCCATTTGTCCATTTCCTTTCTTTGTGACTGGACATTAGCCAGGAGCAGCATTAAACAATGCAGGATTAGCATGCCTCTTATTGCAACTCTCTCTCTCCCTGGTCTCCAGACGGCCAGGTCAAAAGACATAGCGGACTGTGATCGTCTCAAAGTCCGCTGCTTCTTCATGTGCCATCGTTGCCGTAGCTCAACATATTTACTACATGAGCTTAGCAAGTTTAGAAGCCTTGAATTAGATTTACACAAGACTGTTAAAAGCTTGATGTTGCTGCAGGTTCATCCGTGCCATCTCTCAAAGTGTAAATGAATGCAAAATACAGCTGAGGTTCTCATAAACATGGACCCACCTTCCAGAATTAGAGACTCTTACAGAGGCCAATGGTGGATTAATTTGTTCAAGCAGCCCCAGTTAGCTAAGCTGGCAAAATGGATACATCCCATTTATAAACTGGGACACATATTTCGGTGCATGGTGAAAGTAACAGTAACGCTCTGTGTTGTGTTGCAGTCAGAATCAGGGGTGGTTATTCCCTAGTTTAAGATGTTAATCTTCGGCATGAAGCATTCTGGGTGCACGACTCCAAAAATTCCCAAGTAACCAAAATTGGACGACTATAACAAAACGATGTGTCTTTGTTAAGCGTGCACACAAGTCAACCATCAGCTGAGCAAACAAAAGAGGGAAAATGACACGTGTGCTAAACGATGCTGTTAAACTTTTTTTTTTTACGACATTGTCCCTTAAATATTCCAATCACTGTGCTAATTCACAAATTCTTTTACCCCACTCTCTTCCCATTGATGCTGCCATTGCTGTGTGACATCAGACGACTACTCCCTCATGAACGTGAGGTCTTTTACAAGTAGTCATTCCCACCTTTTGTGCTGTTATATTGTACTTTTTCTAGTAGGAGATCAATCATTTTGAGTTCCAAGTTACCCGATAAATATCGTACGCTGTTACATTCCCCAACTTCACAGGCTGACATGGATCATCAGAGAACTCCATTTCAAAATTAACTGTCACACACAGTATTAATAGCTATGGATCATGACTCAAACTGGTAACTTCTTCTCAATTCAGATAATAAAGGCTACGTTTCTCAGCCACCTCTGAGGAGGGGCGGCTCTCTTTGGTCTTTTATGACACATGCAGTATAAAAAACTGGGGCTGGATCCTATCCCACATTAAGACAACTCACGTATTTGTAGCGTCTGTGCTCATCAGAGAAATCCATTCTTCTGTCTGTACGTCATCTTGCACCTCCCTCAGTATGTCTCCGTCTCCTCACACCTGTTGCTCATTCCCTCATTAGCCCGGTGAGCTTCTGCCTGCCTCCGCAGCTGCAGCGCGTCGTCTAATTAGACTGTGTGTATATTGAGAGAGCGAGAAGGCGAGCAATTTCCCCAATTCATTTATACATTGTCTTACCTGCCTTGGCATTCCTGCCTTTTCTTGTCTAACCTGTTCACCTTCTCATTTGCAGGCCAATTACCTCGGTTATGGTTTGTTGGGTGCTGCCAGACTGCTGCCGCCCACAAACTTTAAAGAAACAAACGGAGTGCAGTGATAGTTGTGTGAGGTGGAGACGGAAAAAAAACATAAGCTACAAGATTTAAGATGCTCGCATAGTAAAATACTGACATTTCGCTTAATCGAGGTTAAATAATGAAGTCAGCTGATGAGAGACGTTGGTATAAACGTGCAGCCTACAAGCTTACCCCACCTTTAATAACACCCATCAGGTGGCTGGGTGCCCGCTTTTGGATCCCAATTTGTGTACTTACACATATACAGTAAACTGTAGCTGTCCTGGGTATAACAATAGCATATGGCAGAGTTCTCCATAAATGCTGACACCACCTGAGGGGGTTTAGAGTCACATTCAAGGACACTTGCACACAACACATGGTAGCTGCTGGACACAATGTTGGCTTTTTGCCTGAAATATAACCTGCACACATTCAGTAAGAGGATGGTTTCTGTAAAATATGAGGCTTCCCTGGCTGCTCAGGTACACAGCGTCTTTGAACAAAAACGTATTGTGAGGGAACTGACTCTTACGAATATGACAGCTTCCAGACAATCATAGATCATAATATAAGAAACAGAATGATTATTATTTATAGACTGTCAGTCACATCTGGTGATTACATCCGTCATATTTTAAATATTTGCTGTGGTTGCTCTTTTCGAAAGGATATTGCAATAATATACAGGACACGCTCATTTCTTGAATTCAGAACTTTTCTGGCTTTTTCTTTTTTCTATTCTGCTTGATCTCACAATCACATCAAACTGCTCAATGATAGAATACATTATGACAGCACTTTTCACTCCTTGTTACATTTCAATTCCATTTTGCAATAATCCTCAAAAACCTATTCTCGGTGTGATAAGCCCAGACTTGTTTGATGATGTGAGAAATGTGTTAAAATTGTTTGAAATTGTGAAATAATGCGCATATTGAGCCAAAGAACTTCGATCAATATTTTGTCCAGGCAGAAGGAAAAAATGCTTTCAAGGGAAAAATAAAAAAATCCCTCTTGGGGACGCCAGCTGTGGCTCAGGGGGTAGAGCGGGCTTCAAGTAATTGTAAGGTTGTTGGTTCGAGTTCCTGGTTTCTCCAACTGCATGTTGAAAATCCTCAATAAGATACTGAACTCCAAACTGTGTGGGTGAATGTAACAATAGTTGTAAAGCGCTTTGAGCGATCAGTACACTGGAGAAGCGCTTTAGAAATACAAGTTCATTCACCATTTACCATTTGGAAACTCTCCAGTCCTTAAAAGTTGTTCTTTCAGCTCCAAAATATGTAACTTTTTTTGATGTATCAGTGCTATGCAGAGTAAGAATTTGGTTGCAACAACATGAGAACTGGTGGAGATTTTTGAATATAAAAATATTCCTCATTGGGCTCAAAAACTCTTGAAGTGGTTCATGGATTTGGATGGAACAAGGTGAAATGGTATGGTGGCAGAATATCAGTATCTGTGAATTATAGACGGTCAGCCAAACACACTAAAAACTAGGGCTGGGTATCACCAGGTACCTCGCGATACGATACTATCACGATATTTTGCCCACGATAACGATAATATCACGATACAGCGATTCTGCGATAATCGATATATTGCAAAAGATTTCATCCACGATACATCACGATATCTGTGTCACTGAAGAAATTCATAATTTATTGACTGCACTGAATCCATTTCACAGGAATTACAAAACATTGTCAATCAATTTCACATGAATGACAGCCAAGTAAACAAAGAGTATATTGCACAGTGACTGTTCTTAACAAAGACACTGACTACAACTGTCATTAAATATCTATATGTGTGGGTTTCAGAGCTACTTAAACCATTTTTTTAATTTTATTTGGTTGTATACCTATCTTTGAATAAAGATAAAGCTGTCCTCCGAAGAGGGGTTGTGGTGGTGGGCCAAAAAAAAAAAAAAAAAAAATGTTAAAAAAATGTTAAATTTTTTTTTAATTTTTTTACATTTTTAAATATCGATATTTGGCACCAGTGTATCGATAACGTACCTCAAGACGAAATATCGCGATATATCGTAGAATCGATATTTTGGCACACCCCTACTAAAAACCACAGACAGACACAAATAAACAAGATTCTCACTCCATCGTTCTGCTGGGAAACCCTGTGTCCTAGTCCAGATCCAAGTCTGATCCCAGTCTGCTTAAGCACCAATGTGACATGCTGGAACAAGTCCAGTCCATGGAGGCCCCATCTTGGATGAGATTTAGCTCTACCCTGTCGCAGCCCTGTTGGGGGTATCCTGTCGTGTCTTTCATCAGGTTGTTAGGGGGTCCTGTGGGTTGCAAAGTGGACCCCCCATAGACCTGAATTGTTCTGGCCTCGATGATACTTGGGCTGCTACGGTGATTGGGTGGGTGTTGCGTGTCAAGTGGCATCCAGCAGGACTTTAACGGGACGATCAATGTCACTTCATCGGTCTGTGGTTTTAATGTTTTGAGCATTAACCTTGAGAGATAAGGTAATCAAATGAGGAGCCACATTTATCTATCAGTCGTTTAACAGAATAAATATGTGCCGTTTTAATACAGTATAGGAGCTGTTAGAGAGACACACTCAGAGTATGTGTGTGTTTTTCTGTCAGGATGAATCACCTCACAGTGAATGGTGTGATTCAAAGGGAGGCTTCACATGCAGAATAACGCAAGGAGCTGTAATGTCGCGCCCCCTCATATCACTGTCACTGCAGCTCGCTTATTGATTCAAAATTACGTGATTAGGTCGAATCAGCTTTGAACATATTGAGGACTGTATGCTCCGAGGTCGGAAAAACAAATCAAAGCAGCTCTCGCTCAGAGGAGAAGCTCACAGGCAGGTTCGCATGTAACTCGGGAACCGTATGACATGCAATGAAAAAGAATAATACTCCCACACATAAAGAAAAGAACATTATTATTTCCAATTTGTGGCTCCAAATTTCAACTTGACATGTTGCCTCATAAGAGTAAGGAGAAGAGAAATCTTGCGAGATCTTTGACATCTTAACTGTGAATATTGTAGAAGCTACTCATCGCTGCAGTGCAAACTTTAGCTGGCAGTGTGTTTTACTTATGGGTTATGGCAAATCAAACAACAAACGTTCAGAATATCTTCATGTTCGCGTCAGCTCAATTGACCCATCTTCATGGAAACCGATTAAACTCCATAAAAAAAGGTAATTGAAAGATCTGGTTGAAACTAAATAAGTCTCATGAACCAAAATCCTAAACAGGTCTTTAGAGGGATCGTCCAGGTGAAGTCTCAGACGGTTGACATCAATGAGAGCACTGAGCGAAGCAGATAGTCAGCTGACAATCCTCTCACCACCACCAGCAACACATGTATAAATGCTCATAATGGCGTAAAACACCCGCAAAGATTACAGCGTCATTTCTGCGTAGAGCCTGAGTGCAACAACATCACCAGGAACAAAGCTTGGCTGATGACATGAAAGTCCCTGATTCTACTGTAGCCCATTCTATTTCAGCAACTGCTTACCTTTTTTTTTTTTCATTCTAAGCACATTATTAAGTTGCTTGTCAGAAATATAAACAATTATCAGGAAAGATTTATACCAAAGATAAATGGTAATGATACCAAACTGCTTCCTGCAATTTATGCAACAGTGAATTTCAGCTCCATCGGAGAACTAAAAATTACACCTCCTTTTAAATATAGAATGTCTATTTATTCATTAGTTCCCTCAACAACGTAACAAAATTAATCAATAATTTGATTAATTAATCACTAAGCTTGTACACACGTCACTTAACAGCCCGTAACAGCACCAGACACTGTAACGAGGCACGAAGAAGAAGATGTAGAAGAAGAAAGAAAAAAATCTGAATTCAATGTTTTTTGGCAGTTTGGGGGACACAGCGACTAATAACATATTATCACCTGAGTAAGTCCATATGATACGCATACAAGTTTTATATTTACACGGTAGACACGGAAGATTCACGCCCAGTCTGTCTCTTGGCACCTGATGAATTTAAGTCCAACATTCAATCCCCTCTATGCTCTGTTTCAGTTTATGACAACTCTTGAGAAAAAGTAGCTGACTCTTTAGCTGCTGAATAATAAATACATTCTTCACCAGCTCGTCACCGACCTTGTCCGACTGCTTTTCAGTGATGGGCTCATTGTGTTCACCGCAATTATCAGAAGTCGTTACTGAAAGCTGCGGCTGGAAACAAACTTGATGATGAGCCGTGACGTTGAACCAAAACAGTGAAGCTGTGGGTCATAAAACTAAAACAAGGAGCTGAAAGATGCAAACTAGGGCTGTCAAACCATTCATTTTTTAAATCGCGATTAATCACATTTTGTCCATAGTTAACTCGCGATTAATGGCAAATTAATCGGAATTTTTTTGGCACATTTTTTTCTGTTCCAAATGTACCTAATGTATTTTTTTTAATGTTCTTAATACTTTTAACAACATAAGAAAGGGTTAGGGTTAGGCAAATATGCTTGCTTTTTGAAAATGTTTATTCAACACTTCAAATCATGCAGGAAAATAAAAGGCTCAAAAAATATCCCTTTACCATAAATGGGATCAAAACATGGTGATGTCTGCTTTTGGCGAGGGGGGGCGGTGGGCTCTCTGCATCTGCCGTGTGTTTGGCTTGCGAATGATATCTGAGACTCGACGTACTTCAGTGGGAACTCATTTCATGTTGACAGTACGTGCAGGTAACTTTTGTCCTATCGACTGAACCATCTGGCAGTGTTTTGAAAGTGAATTTGCCGTTTATAAGTCCTTTCTCCATTTACTTTCACTTTCGCTTTTCAGTCCACCGCGTTTTTCCCGAACGCCAACCCTGCTTCTTCTTCTTCTTCTGATTCCCTTTCTTATTCTTCTGCCACCCTCTGGATCAAGACTACAGGTGCCATCGACGGCCGTAAATCAAATAATGCTTGTTTCTTTTTTTTTTAATACCGAGCGTTAATCGCGCGTTAAAACAATTAACGGCGTTCAGAGGATGTTGCGCTAACGCGTTATTAAAGCGTTAACTTTGACAGCCCTAATGCAAACTATTACATATTACAGTGTGATTTCATTTCATGTGAATTTAAAAATACTGATTAGGGCATTGATTATTATTCATCGTGTCTTGATTTGTGTGTGATGCACCTGTGAGCGTAGGCACTCGACACAAAGCATGAAGACACAAAAGAAGCCCGTGAATCCAGCTGCTTTTTCGTGAGTACGATTGCCTTTTCATTAGGAATTTAAGTGGTGTGACAGCTTAAAGAGAATTCGCCTCAGTTCAACAATGAAAGCCTCTAAATGCAATTACTAACATTCTCATGTCTTTTGTCAAATGAATGTGCAGAAATGAGTCTTTAATGACCGAAGAAGGAAAGCAGAACCGTTCATACTATTGAAATGCAAATCAAAGACCAGTGCTTTTAAAAGTAAAAGCTATTTCCACTGAACGTGTGCACAGATTCCTTAAGGTCGTGCAAATATATGTTGCTGCCAGCGCGCATTAAGTCTACAAGTGCGAATACTAGTGCTTTATTTATGGCAGTAACACTGGTTTGCATAGAAACACTTGGTAGACAAACGATGCCTTCACAAAAGGAGAAAGAAAAAGAGAGAATTTGTTGTCGTATGAGGTGCGTTTCTTCTTCTACTTGCATTAATTTGTAAATGACAATAAAAGATTTGTCAAGAGACACACTAAATTGATCTGTGCAAACTGGATTAACGAAAGAAGAGCCTGCAGTCCTAAAAGCCTTTAACCTGGTCAGTAATGGGATGTAATGGATGTGATACAAACAACCGGGACATTAACAACAGCAGAATGAAAGTTTGACAGGCTGGCAGCACTTTTTCCTGTTTAGTTTTATCTGGTTCTTTATTGATTCAAGCTTGAAAGATATGAGACTGGTATCTCTGCAAGGGTCCCTTGTTTGCCAAGGGAGACAATTTCTTATCAATTACTTAATCCTTTGGATCTACGTTTTGTTTATTGGGATATTGCCATTTTTCGGCGCCCTGATTTATCTTTGTTGATATTACTAAGCTGAAGAAAAACGGTGCAAGGTGAATCTGAAACTTCAAAAGGACGATCTTATCATTTCACTTTGCATGAACTGCAGCCTGATCTTGCTCGTGGTCAAGATACTATATAGCACACTATCTAAAAATAAATGTAGATTGTGTTTTATAATAGTCACTAAATCAATACACAAGTTTGACTACAGCTTGACACATTGGACCTTGTTGTAGCAATGTTCCTAGATCTCAGCATTTAAACACAATTTACATGTTAAACACAACTTTCTTCGTGGGCCTAATCAATGGTTAGACTTGAAAACAAAAGACACCCTCATGTGATATTTTTAATGATCACATACTATCCACCAAATGATAATATAGTGTCTACTATATCCCTCGTCTTTCAAATATCAGATAACAATTTAAATCCCACAAAAGAAGAAATGCATGTTGCATTTTTTTGCTGTTATACAAAGACAGTGAGTGTAAACTGAACAGAAAGAAACATCAGCAGAATATGGATGGATGGACGGATTCATAGAAGAATCCCGGGTTGCTGAAGAAAGAAGCTCAGGTGATCTCACAATTGTAATGTCGAAATAATCGTTTTCAAACTCTCCCCGGTTACCTGCAAATCGTGGAATGTACTGCTCCCTCTACCGTGAAATAGGGAGGATTAAAAGCGAGGCGACATAGCGTGGTTAAATTGGCACAAACTTCCAAGTTCCGAAGTGTTATGGTATCAAGCAGCGAGTCACACCTGCAACGCGTGGACGAGTACAATCTGAAAAGAGGTGGAACGAGTGTTGAGCAGAGTGCGGCATACAACACCCAGGTTTTATGAAATTAAAACGAGTAGAATAGGACTTTCCCAACATCAAACACGTTCCGGCATGGGGACACGAGCCCTCTGACATCATACTCTCCGGCTATTAGACCTGCTGCGAGTTATGTGATGGAGGCGAAGCTCTAAGGATGAGGGCAGAGCTGTCTATTGAGCTAAGAGCATGACCATGTTAAAATTCAAAGCACTACACTGCACTCTATAATGATAATAAAAAAAAAAACTTCAAACAAACTCAAGTCAGTGCCTTGAGGAGTGGCTGGGTGACAAGATTAGCAAGAGCTGCTTGTGCTCATGGAGTCGGGGATACAATGTGCATTTTTTGTTGTAAATGCTTGTTGTATATGGTTCTGGGGGATGCAGAGTGCTTTAACAGCTGCATCACGGCACAGTCAAGAGATTCCCTGAACCAAAATGAAGAAGCAAACGAGGACACGAAGGGGGAGCCGCCTACATATGGCCAAACTCTTTACTGGTTCTTCACTGGTAGTTTATAAATAATTTGCAGACAGACATGCTCAGTGTCTGGTTTGGCTTAAAATAGACCTACCTGATTTGGTCGGCGGCATCACAAATCGAGATGGTCTGACTTCCTGTGAAAATTCGCCAGCTTTGCTCTTGTTTTCAGGTCTCCTCATGATAACACCCAGTTTTGTCGCTCCAAAAAGACTGGAAACACCTCCAGGTATCCCTAAAAATATCCACTGGTGTGACTCGGACTGCAGTTGGCTGTTTGGCAGCATTTGTTGGCGGTGGTAACGTAGCTGCTGTTCCCTCCACCACCCGATGTGACGAAAGTCAGTTAAAACGCACATAATGTGAACATGATATGCCACGTTTGCTCCAAATGTAAACCTTGGATGTATCTGTGGTTTGCAGAAACTGCTAACGCTGCATCCCAGCAACTGGGCAGGTGGAAACAGTGTGGAAGCGTTTTAGCTCCACTGCCAGGTATAAAAGTGCTGGCAGGGCTGGAGGGAGCTTTTCCTCTGACCAGGCTATCAGAAACTCTAACCCTGTCCAACTGAAGCATGTGGAACATGGTACCATCTGGAGAGTGGGCCATGATGATGAAGAGGTCTATGATTACCTCAGTTAAACTGTCCAGGCCAATAAAGCCATCAGCCTGCAGCACTAACATGAAGGGACAAGCAGAACTGAAGCCAGAGGACAACTGCAGTTGGCGTTAAGGCGGGAAAAGCCTCGTGAAAATGTTGCTGTGTGTTGTGTTGGTGTTTTGTCATTCCTTTAAATAGGGACCAACTCTTGACCTATCATGGTCTTTACAATCAAACCCTCCCAATCAAGCAACAATGATCGAAAACAAAAAAAGGCAGGAAAACCACAAGTACAGAGCAGTAAAAATCCCGACTAATACTGTTGAAAACTGTCACACTGTATCCAAGTTACACAGCCATGAGGAGAAAAAGAAGAACAAGCAAAGGAAGGAGACGACGCTGGTGTGGAAGAATATGCTCTCCGCCGTGTGTTTCCACTCTGATTTCCATTCATGAATTTTTGAAAAGAGTTTTGATGTGATGAGTTTGGAGTGTGGAGGCCAGCGGGGACGTTTTGTCAGATCAGATCAAAGATGTCAGGTCAGGTTGTCTGACTTAGTGTGGCTGCGGGTCACAGAAGGTTACACCGAGGTGCATGAACCGAGCTCCTGTAAAAAGGATCAGAATCAGGGTCACAGTGTCACACAGGTCTCCCTGCTCCTTTTGAGTAAAGTGACCATATCCCTAAAATGTTGGACCTTTAAGCTACTGTCACCGTCACTGTCTGTTATAGTGGTGTTAGCAGCAACGTTCACATTTGTTCACATCATTGAGCCTTATTTAGACATCCAGGACAATAAACACAAAGTATCTGTTGAGCGGATGTACTGATTTAACTTGGCTTGGAAAAAAAAAAAAAAAAAAAAACCTTGGCAACCCTCAGCACTGTGTCAAAACATGCAGTCCTTGCAGTCATTTCAATGAAGCCACTTTCCAGAGGTGTGATTTCTACCCCAGAGTACACAGTCAGTGCGTTTACATGACACTCGAGAAAACTGAATTACTGGGTTAGTCCGACTATGAAAGGATTTTTAAGATGCATGTAAACACCTTAGTCTGACTAAAATCGAACCGGCTCAGATTTGTCATAGTCGGATTAAAACACTACTACATTATTCGATTGATAGTCGCATTACTCCTGCATGTATACGTTCCATCAGATCAGATTCGGATTTTGCGTTCTGCGCAGGCGCAAGATTTTTTTCCCGGGGCCGTGAGCCGGAAGTAGAATGACGGCGGTGGAGGCGTCTTTCCTCCGGAATCGCTGCAAGAAAGAGCGCCATCGTGCATCTAATTTGTGTAATTATCATGTACACCATATACGAAATGTACACAGATGTAGCTTCATCTTCAAAGAGGTCAGCCGGAGGTGTTTCTGTTACCACTAGTTGAAATGGGTACAGCGCCACCTAGCGTACCGGGGTATGACACGCTCTGGCCAATAATTACATTTTCTCACCGGCATGTATACTCGGACAATTGCATTTGTCTGATTGAGTAGCATAGTTGAACTATGGCTGTAATCCATCTAAGCTGTGCATGTAAACGTACTGAGTGATATCTGTCTGAATGCCAGCTCACTCAACAAACTGTCTGCAGGTCCGTCTAATAGCAAAAGCATAACAATGATCCAGAAGCGAACCAGAAGTTTATATATCGCACCATCGAAATTCAAACACGCGATACAAACCTAGCTGCTATCAGCCACAATTTGACATGCTCACTTTGTTTTCCGCTTAGAAGTCTGCAGTCATCTATACGAATGTGTGTGAGTCTCATATTTACAGTAATTGGTGTTTTAGAAAAATGTGGGTTTTATCTTTAATCAGCCTCCAGATGTACGGACGCTGTTTACCTTCGTAAAAAAATAAAACTAAAAAGTCACAGTAGATACTTCAAGGTTGTGTTTGTTGTTTGTTGGCCTCAGATTTAATGTCTTTTCCAATCCTGAGCACGCTTAAGTGACTGAGCCGTACACACTAACACACATTTGCAGATTTGCAGCATCTTTCATGCAAGCACACACACACACACACACACACACACACACACACACACACACACACACAATAACATCCTGAGGGACAGACATCTAACGGAGATAAAAATGGTTTCAGTTTTGTGTTACACCTGTGTGATATTCTGACACAAAAATACACTTGGAGCCATAAAGCTTGTAGCAGTTGCACGCTGTGCTTTATACGCACTGCAGAACCAACAGCGAGGTAGAAATCTTTGGGAATTGAATTGTCAGTAAAGGGACGGTTAATCTAAAGCTACAATAATGATTACAAATGAAACCACTATGTGTAATGTGAAGGGCTTTTCTTAATGAAACTGTAGAACATTATCACTTCACCTTGCAGCTCCAAGACAGAGTTACAAACCCGACTCCACATGAAGGCCAACGCTGCTCTCTCTTTGCTCAATGAGCATTTTTTTCTAGCACGATACATTCCAGTACAAAGTGATAATACGTCATGGTGTTTTCAGTTTGCTCCATTTCTCCAAAGTGGACGACTAAACTCCATAAATGCAACTTTAAAGGCACCCTGTGGACTACAGCACCACAGAGCAATGTGTTTCAATGAGCAGGTCTCAGTTTTGTTCTGCTGGCACGCAAACAACGATGTACAAAATCATCTGGGCGATGCAGGACGCAGCAATGACCCAAAAGTGATCTCGGATTGTAAAATTCTGGGAAAAAAACGTTATCCAAATGTTTTAGGAGGAAGGAAAACGTGTTCAACAGGTTTTTCATTAGGCCCCAAGGACACACACAGTGCATTTTTGATAAGAAACACCAAATGTGATCACAAACTGTGTTTGTTTCCAAGTAAGCTCCATGGGGTACCTTTAATAATGATTTGCTAATTAGAACTAAGTATTTCAGCCTTTCACCGCGCCGGCTGCACAGTTCTGAGCCAGCCTGAATGAAATCATTACGTAGAGTGTTCCAGTTTATTCGTCCTTTTATTTTATTCACTTTGTTTTTTTTTACAGTTTCATCGATTCAGACTCTTTGTTGCACATTCTGTTTTCTTACTTAAAACCTCAAGCTTTGTTTAAAATTGGAGGGAATAACCTCGTATCCATCCGCTGCGTATGTTGCTGTAGAATTAAATACATGAAACGTAAAAGTATATCATCGATCTGTCCTGTCAGGGGTGGATGTACTGTACATGGACAGTTAAAATATACTTTAAATAATATTTACTTGTGTGGGTCGTCTTAGACTTGTTTGTGTTAAGTTGTGACAACAGCTGCTTGAACAGAAACACAGTCGCACTGCTTTACTGTACTCAGGTGTGATGGAGACACAAACACTCCGTCAGGGCTGCATTCCCACCACGATTGCTCAATTTAAGGAGGACTCTTTAAGAATAACGTCAGCAATTCAAAACGGGCATTTTCTCCTTCAGACAGTGTTGCAGCTCCATGTAAACAGAATCAATCTCTTCCCCCTTCCTTTCTCACTTTCTCTCGCTCCATTTACCAGGTCGTGGTGGATCTCTAGCTGTGTGTTAATTGGCCCAGCCCAATGTGTTGGCATTGATTATTAACCCTTCAGAAAAGCCCAGCAGGAGAGCTCTGACTGTTGAATACGCTCACACCTCAAATACCTCGCTCGCTCCACCATGTGCCTTCCGCCTCGCTCGTGCTTCTTCTTCCGTGGTTCTCGTTACGTTGCCAGCTTTTGCTCCCTTCTTCTTGCTCACTTCGTTGCTCATCCAGTTTCTCTCCCGGTCCCTCTCAGTGCTGAGTTTCCCACTTATTTTCCTACTCTCCACACATTTACACACTCATTCTCTGTTATTACCTTTCACTCGCGCATTCTCTCAAAACACACCATTTTCTCAGTATCCCACCCTTTTCCTAGTCAAAATGTTGCTATAACCAAACAAACTAGCTATGATGGTGCCATTTTTAGAGGTTTCTCTGTCCCAACACACCTGATTCAGCTTGTTTCAGAGCTCTGCTGAAGCCTGATAATGACTTATTCATTTCTAATCAGGTGTGTTGGGGCAGGGAAACATCTACAAAGTGCAGTGCGAGGGGCCCCCAGGACCAGGACTTACAAAAAACAAACAAAAAACACTGACCTAACAAATTATTAATAAAATTATTAATAAAAATACTTACTTACATTCCTTATAACTGGCAAAAGATACAGCAGTATCTGCATTTCTTTCCTCAGGCTGAGACTCCTTAACTCATCCTTAAATATATTTATTTCTATGTATTTATTGACTATAACTTGCATTATATTGCACAGCCCTGAATGACTAACAAATCAACACTGAACCTTGATTGCTCAACTCACCCCTGTCAAAGCTTCCACACCAGTAGTGGCATATTGAGTGCATGTGCAGTAATCAAGAACTAGTGACGGTGGAAAGCCACATGAGCTCACTGGGGTTCAGACAAGTCACGCATATCTTTCTCATCGATGGCATTCAGCGTGTGTTGAACATGACGATGAGAAAAAACATGTTTCTAGTACCAACCGTGTGGTGATGATAATGTAATTGCTGCATGTCAGTTTTTAAATCCCTTATAGTGCTTCATTACTGACAGAAAGTATTCATACGTGTAAGTGTTACGTGACACCAACAGGCTTGATGAGTAATGGAACACGTGACACAGCGTTACGTAACCAAGATACAAAAAAATAGTAAAATCTTTCTAAAAACTGTATTCTGTTAAAGTTACAGATCAAGGACGATCAGATACTTTTGATACATGTTGTAAAATTAGGGTTTTTTATTATTATACGGGGAGGAGTTACGATGACCCACCATTGTCAGGAGGACGCTCTTTGTCTGTAACTCTGATACGTTCTAACATTTCCCAATAAGAGCACGTCTCCTGATTTACGCCGTGATGTCCGGAGGTTGGCTGTTATGCTAATCAACCAAATATATAATCATCATTATGATCTCACCATCGCGGTCTTGACGCCGACACCTGTGGCATCCTACAAATAACGTGTTATTACCCGACAATGTACAAATGGTGTTATCATCAGCTGAACTGTGGAGTTTTTGCAAATGAACGCAATATCTGACCGTTTTAAAATAAAACAAAGAGCAGATGGGGAGTTTGGTGGCGGCTAATTAAACCGTATCATGAGCTCGATGATGTGCTGTTGAAACACTATGTTTGTTTTAAAATGTGTTTGTGAGCAGTTGCTTTGGGATTCTGTGCAGACATCAGCACATCTGTGCCAAGATTTTAATAACAGAAATGATTTGGCGATGTTGCTACATCTCTTTGTCATTTTAGAAGTTTGTTTAATTACTCCTGTGTAATTGATTGTACAAACCAAAGCCATTATTATAGTCTTATGAGTAATAGATGCAAACATAATTTTGCTCACGTGGAGTTTAATAGCAGCCTTTGCAAATGTTTTGCGATGTTTGTTAATTAATGAGCATTTCTGTTGGAGAATCAGGCAACATTTTGATGTCTTTTATGAGCTCGCTGATGTGCGCTGAATGCATAATTAGCTGTTGCCTTAGTAAATCAAATTATTACACACATTGAGTGTGAGAATCAAAATGAAAGGCAAATTTGTGTTGCTCCTCCATGTATTTAAGTTTAGCTCCCTTATTTTTGTCAATAGCGCACAAATACATACCTTGGAAAAATAGATTAATGAAGTTCATTATCCACATCAGGATGAGTAAAACTGCAAAAACCAAAATAAAATGTCAGAAAACAAATCAGCTGAATCGCATGCAGACAACAGCTGCCCCCGCAACAACTGCCACGTGTAAAAGTAAATGCAAGTATCAACACACAAGGTATGTTAAATGAAAAAAATATCAGAATGTATTAAAAACAGATAAACTTAGTACAGTAAAAGTTATATAACGCATCAAATATCATGTTCACATTAGTGAATAAAAGGTCATCAATCATCACGTCAAGCTGAACACACACTTATGCTTCCGTACACGCTGCCATCCAACCGCAATGTCACAGTCGGGCACGAGCTGATGTGTAAGTCAGTGACATTTAAACTGTTCATACCTTCTCTTCGCAGTCCCACTCCAACTCCAACCTGTGTGTTTGTATTTTAAGTTCTGGTTGTGAGTGGCTGAGAATACTCGCAAGTAGTTTTGTAGCCATGCTAGTTCAGTTATAGTGGTTGTGATGTACACTGACTGCATCGGTGTGATTGGACCGAACTAGATGAAGGTTCTCACTCATCCAGGTCATGGTAAATCTAGGTGCTGTATGGTAGGTAGCTGGATTTGTTTCATTTTCTTGAAGATGTTTCACCTCTCATCTAAAAGGCTTCTTCACTTCTAACTAACTGGAGGGGAGTCGCAGGCTTTTAAACCCTGTGTGGGAGTGTCCTTACAGAGTCGTTCATCACACGTGTGAGCTCTGAGTTTCAAAGTCGTTAGGGCCACTTGTGGGTCGTTGCTCAAATTGGCCTTCATGTGGTTTGCAAAGGCTAAGCAAGCCCAGGTGTGAATGGTTGTTAAGCTGCCTGAAGAGAGAACTCTACTGCATTAAAGGTGGGTGATAAATGTCTAAGGTGACCTCCTCTGTTCTCTTCTAGGTAGCTGGTAGTCAAACAATTAACGAATGATGTAGCTGATGGTGAGGTGTAATGAAGGAGCTGACACAGTCGCCAATTGTTGAAAAACGCGCGCTAAAGTGCCCTCGTTGGAGCCAAAACGCGTGCTAAAGTGCCCTCTTGGTTGGCAAAACACACTAAACTGCCCCCTTGGCTGGTTAAAACATGATAAACTGCCCTCTTGGGCAGCAGAAACATGCACTAAAGTGCCCTCTTGGGAGCCAAAACTCGCGCTAAAGTTCCCTTCTTGTCGCCCCTGCCCTTCAAAAAGTCTGTGCATGCCACTGAGCTGACACATGTGGAACTTTGATGCCCCAACTCAACTAACACCAAGCTTCCATTTGCAGGTTTTTGTACTAAAATTATAGCTTTAGCCGTGTCAGCAGTGGCAACAATTACACAGAGGGGATAAAAAACATGGCCTTTCAGACAAAATTAACATTTATTTCTACCTACATAAAAAATGTTGCGCTAAAATGATTTTTTATTCTATGGAGCAATAAAATCTTAAGGACACCAGCATGATACTTGCCAGGCCCAAACAGCTTGAGTTGCTTTAACATATTATCTGTTGGACTCTACCGTATGTGCTCATGAAAAAAAGCCAATCTACAGATTTCCAATCATTATTACCAACGCTCTGGACATGAGTGTGTTGGCTTTCCATAAGGAGGCTTTTACGTCATTCTAATTTGATCCTTCATGTGCCTTATCCTTCCCTCTGCAATCCCCTCCATCTCCATGGCACCACATCTTCTGGTGAGTGTGTAGTGCAGTGATGGCTCTCGACCACGGGCTTAAATAGCTTCATGAAAGGTGTAATCCTCCGCGCCATCATTGATCCTTGTGTAAAGGTTTATCTAGTTCTTACTATCACACACTCATACAGTCAACACACGTCACACAGCGAGGCACATCCATGGTAATCTTTATTCTAGTGCTCAGTGTGTAATAATGTAATAAAAACTCACACTGTGGATTAGTTGACGTTGTTTTATGAGGCTTTATTTATTATCACCTTCACTACAGAGTGTAGCTCTTGTCTCATGGTTGGTTGTTTGATTGGTGAGTTTGTCAGCAGAATTACACAAAAACTGCTGAACGAATTTCGACAAAAATTTAGTTGGGTCTCATCCTAGAATCGATGTGGTTCTGGAAACATGGACGGATCCAGGAATTTCTTTTCACATTCTGCAGATCTCTGGTAATCTATCAGGGAAAGCAAAGATCTTGATTGAAGATCGTATCGGGCGAGGCTGGTGTCTATGAGTGAGTATGAAAGTCTTTAGCTCAGAAAAACACATATTGAAGAATTTTAGGGTAAATGTTGCCATAAAATGACTAACACAGACATTTTAAGTAGCCTAACTTTCAGTTGAAGAGATCCTTGAAGGTTTGTTCTGTCTTTTCAAAATGTGCACGCATATCCAATGAGGATTTCATCTCCTACATTGGAGGAAGATGTTCTGAGGCTTTTTTTTTGCGTTCTACTTTGTTTGAGCAAAAAAGAAAGTTTCACAGCTGGTGAGGAGCACTGTTTTCCCTTTGCTCTATACAGACTTCTTCCTAATTTGTTACATTTGTGGGCTGTTTGACAGCACTACAGGCCTGTATTATCCAGACAGAATCTGTATTAAAAGTAGACACTGCAGTTTGTCAGTAAAAAACTAAATTTGCACGTACTACTCATGCAATTTCTTGACTTAATTCAATTGAAATGGAAACAACTGCATTTGCGTCACTCTTGAGTTTGACTTCACTTGCCTGCTTGTTAACAGATTCATTTGCCCTTACAGGCAGGAAAAGGTTGACTGACACACATGATGAAATAGAAAGCGCACCGTTTTAAAGCGGTGAGTGGTTGTGTGGGCTGGATGTTGTTTGCATGCTATGTATGTACAGTATGTGAGTGATTTCAGCCCCGAGGAGAATGTTTTTGGCTTCCCCCATGAAGCACCTAACCCTCCGCTGTGCCTCCCACTGATGCACTGTAGACACTTCTCACCTGGCTGTTTGAAGTCAATGCATTACCCGCAAGTCAGAAAAACATTAGGCATTATGATCAAACCTGCATGCACGTATGATATGCAAATGCGTTCTGAAGTTATTCTAGCTGCGGGGCACTGGAGAGACTCATAATAGTGCAGTTCTACAATCTTTAAAACCAGAGATGTTACGCTGTTTCTTTGTAGGTCATGTTCACACTGCACACACAACAGCCATCAATGTCTATTACATCATTAAAAATATTACATCATTAAAGAGGAAAATATGACTTATATTACCTGCAGAGATCTCCACATAGCTCTAACGATAAGTGCATCTCCCCATTAAGAGAGACGCTGTGTGCATTTACTCTCAAGGCACAGCAGCGTAACTTAATTGATTATCTAAATCTCCTGATACGCCAACAGGATTGGTCGGGATCTAACGATAATTAATGTTTTGTGTTCTTCAACACAATCCGGGTTCAGACGATGAAATTGTTTGGAGTAGAGCAGTCGTCCCCCTGATGAATCCTGAGCTCCATCAGAACAGTCAGAAAAGCATTGCAGAAGCTAAACGTTTAGTTCCGTGTCCTCTGGAGAGTTTCCTCTGTCACGTCACCTTTATAAGTACATTATTAATGATTTATCTACTTTGTAAATCGTTGAAGTAAATCATTAAAGAAAACCCTTCATACATCAATACAACACATAATAAAGGAATTACCAAGAAAGCTTGCGCAGCTCAACATAATTTCAATAATGGCAATATAGCCCACAGGGACCAGAAGAGGTGCAGAGAAAAATGCAGATGTGGTTGCAGATTTGGGCGACATCATAGCCAGTTTGCGCATCACTAGCTGGGAGCAAAATAGACTCAGTGGTTAAGCTACACTGTCAGCAATACAGGCACCAGGTTTAGAGAAAATCAGTCCATTGGTCAACACTGCACTCCTCTAAGAAACCTGGACCAATAATCGAAATCGATAGAGCAGAATCAGAGATGCCACGTCTTTTATTCCACACAGTGTCACTTTATTCATCAGATTACATGCAGCTTCCTCTGGAGCCACAAAAGGCTTTATACTACTTTTTTCACATATGCAGTAGTACTCCCCCTTTTATGATTATCATGTAATTGCTCCATCCAGCTTTTTTTTTTCTTCTCGACAGGTTTTTAAAAACTCGACACTGGTTACGTTCTTTTGTGTTCAGCTTCATTAAGCCACTTGTTCATTTGCAAACTGAATGTATTATGTCACTTCCAGAAGGGATTCAACTCAGAGTGCACATTAGCTAATCGGTGTTCAGAATGAGTGTCACTACTCGATGCTTGTTTTGACTTTGAAGTAACCTTGATGGTTTGACACTAATGTTTAATTCTGGAGTCATAAGCCAGCTCCGTGGAGATAGGTGGAGTACTAAAGCAACCAGGGAGGACGACTGTGAAGGACCAGCAGAACGCCTGCAGTTGAGAATTGCAGCTTCCTAATGGCGTGTCTGTGCGGCTCTGGGTGGAGCTCAGCAGACGAGGCTGCTGGCAGAGATTCATGGCCGGAGGATGACTGTGTGTTTATTGCCTTGGTCTCACAGGGCATCACACACTGGGCTGGAGGGGCATGGCTATCAGTCAGTGTGACACACACACACACATTTGCTTAAGCCTGCAAATAAACACAGGCACTCACACATACACATCCACAGCAAACTTATGCCCACAGCCTGTAACCCGTTCGTGCTCCCAACACAAAAGTCGTCGATTGGTCCAGAATATCGGCCTTTTGCACATTAATATTGTGATCTGCCCAACAACCACATGCGATCTCAACCAGAAGCTGGAATACATCAGCTAACATAAACCCTCCCAGAGGATTTCCTCCTTTTTAGTCAGTTTACTTTCCTGAGATTTCTCACAATCCTCTCAAATTCGCTTCAAGATTCATACATACTAATACGTGATGTTCGCTTCAGATTGTGATGCAATGTAATGCATTTCAATTAGGAGGGCTTCTACCTGCAAGTGCCTTAACTTAACAGGGAAGGACTCAGAGAGAAGGTCTCGTCCCTGACCGGAAAGAGCCCTGAAATGTTCTATAGTCAAGTTCTACAAAATAAAGTTTTAGCTTTGAGGACGTGACTGAATCATCTACATCCAGCCGCCCTCACGTTTCACTATGATATTCCGTTTCTTGTTTAAGTCCGTCTGGCTGCGATATTAATTTCCCCGTTGTAACGATAAAGTTAAAGAAGACAGACGGAGCTATCTCAGCAGTCGAGCTTATCGCCACTAATTGAATCGTGACATAACGATGCAACTGGTCCTCCACTTTACCGGTGTCAGCCACTTCTCTTTCAACTCAGCAATGTAGATAATCTTTGCATCATGCTTCAGCACATTCTCATTTCTGGAGTCCCCTGTGATCTCGTGTCGGTGTCTTCACTTTGATTCCAGCTGGGTACCTTTGTTGCATGTTGAATGCCCCTCTCCTGCGCTATCTGTGATCTGTCGATACAAGTTTTAAATTGCCCAAAAAGCGTTTAAAAAAAAACAGGTTTTAAGTATCACGATAGCTTTTATGAAAAAAACAATATATATACTTGCACACATGAAAGGATCAGGATGGTGTTTACATGCACATTTCATGGTTTCTTTCAGTGCTCTCCAGATAAAAGTCATGTTTCACAAAAAGGGATAAATGCTAGTTCCTGGAAAACCGACTGTGATGTTGACATGTGCATCACATGACTGCTGTACTCAAAATTCCCCCCAAATATGAAATACGTAATTTACGTTTGTGGTGCTTTAAGAGTGCCATTTAGTTTCATTACATTCAGAGAAGATATCCCCAAGGCTGAATGTTTCCAAAACTCAAATCAAAATGATCTAGATGCATAGACAGCACTAAGAGGAGATTTAAGAGGTATTTTTAAGAGGACTAATATGACAAAGTTTAGTTTTGACTCTGTATTCTCCTTAGTTTTGTCTCCCTGTGGCAGCCGGTTCAATGTTGGATCTATTTCTGGGGGAGTAGCAAGAAGGAGCACAAATAAAACTTGGAAAGGAAAGAGGAGGGAGGAGTGGCGGGGCTGCCAGGTGGACCAGTCAATGTTTTGACAGTTTACCCACAGCACAGTACAGTCGTGGCAGCCGCCTGTCACTCTCAGATACCCTCCCGAGACCCATTTACGTCTGCGTCTCTCCTGCTTTCTCTCTCCTGGTTTGTGTTCCTCTCCTCCCCCTCTCGCTCTCTCTCCATCCTCACATTTTTTTCCTGGCTTATTCATCCCACAAATCCCTCTCTTCTCTCCCTCCTTCCTTCAAGTTTTCAAGAAGAGACAGCTAGAGAGAGAGAACGACAGGAGAGAGAGAGAGAGAGGAGAGAGAGAGAGAGAGAGAGAGAGAGAGAGCTCCTGCTATGCTGTTTGTCTCCCTCCACATCCAGACCTCCCTCTGCGCTTTTCGAGTTCCTCAAAAGGCTGAAATATCCAACATATGTTGTCATCGTTTATCTCCAGAGATTATCTACGTGTGTCTGCTCTAAAATAACATCATATGCTATATTCATACCTCGCTGGCTGTTTAATATCAGAACAAAAGGTGTTTTATAACATATTAGGACTTCGATGCTTCATTTGGTCAGCAGCTGATCAGCCCAATGAGCCCTGAAGGCATAATTATGTCTTACTGAACATGGGGCAGAGCTACATTATGAACATCTGACAAACCAAAACCACTGCTCACTTGCAGATCGGTCTTCCTTTTTACTGCATCCTTAAGCACTTCTGTTGCTCCACTGTTGATGTTGAAACTGATGCAAACACGTATGTTCTTGGGCATGTGCAAGATACAAACAAAACAGGGGCCCACCTGTAAAACCATGGCTCCATATTTTTTTTTTTTTTTACGTCTGGTTGAAAACACTACAGGGTTTGTTTAATGCAGAGAACATGTGGAGGCGGTCCGATCAGATCTCAGTCCAAACAGTTTGGCCAAAGGCTGAAAGATGATCTAAATAGACCTTTTTATTCTATCCAAAGCTTCCTCTCAAACAGCTATCGATTGATAACTACAGCAATGGAAAAATACTTTACGATTATCACTGATAAGTGTTTCTTATTGATTAGCTTATTGCTTACCCTTCTAGTGTTGGTCTCGTTGGGTTAAAAACAAGTAGTCTTATAGGGCCCACACACCGCGAAGACTCAAACCAACAGCCATCTGCCGTTAACCGACCACTCCGTTGCCTCTTGTCTGATCTGTTTGACAGAAAGTTTTATTTGAAACATACTGCCTCAATGGCCGCCAACTACACAGTAGTGTGTACGTTCTGCATTTGCGCGAGATGCAATAAGCCTCCTTAACATCGGGTGGCGCTATTCTCGTGCCAGTAATCCAAAACATGAAAACAGGAAATGATGGAACGGAGTGCAGACCATCGCACACACCGTGCCAATCAGAGTCTCCAGTGGCGTCCAATCCTCAGACCGCCAACACTCTCAGACTTTGCAAGCTGAATCTGACCAGACACCGTCCGCACTGTTCCAAAAGCTTCCAACACAGCTGAACACACCAAGCAGATTAGTTCTCGAACTCGTCCGAGTCTCCCCAAACATTTCAGATATCCAACGTTTGGGCCAACGCCTGTTTCTGTCCATAACACAACCCTTTTCTTGAACTTTGCAGCGTTCTCCTTGAGAGTTTCCCATTAAAATGTTTCTGCAATTCTGTTTAAAGCTCTTAAAATATGAAGAAAAAAAAAATGAAATTATTTTTTAAACGGTCCACAACAGCCTTCACATGAACATGGCCGATACAAAACTAAACTCTTGAAATTACATCTTCCATATTTTTAAGTATAATCTAGTACTTTTTTTTTTTGTATTTTACCTCACGTTTCCACACTTTAATTCCTCTGTGTGCCCTCCAGTCACAGTCCAGGTCCAGGCTACTACAATACAGCAGCACTTGGCTGAGGTCAGAGTCTCACCATTGTGAAATGTTAGCCAGTGAACTGTTAGGAGCTCAATAAACTTTTTAAAGTGCTTTTTAGAGCCTTACATCTGAAAGTAGACTGGAGTTGGGATAATAACACCCTGGTATTATCCAGGGCTTTTTCCTAATAAATGGACCATGCATAGTTATATAAAGGAGTTTACTGTTGTATTTCAAGAATCAACTGGCACATAGCCGTCCTACTCTAAACAATACTGGCTGTTTATATTCATTTGTTTGCCATCATGTAAGACTATAAACACTATTGATTTCCACAACACGCCTCATTTATACCACCAGTTATATGCCTGTTTGCTCTCAAATGCAGCGGATCAGGAGACTGTTGCATAAAACAACGTCGATGAAGGAACACTCAACTTCTGCTTCAGTAAAAATAACAACATTATTTACTTTACTGACTGTATTATATGCATGTAAGTGCTGTACTGTACTATTCTGTGTCCTTCTGCGCTTGAAATTTCACACTGCGGCCCTCATACATGCCAAAAAATTGCAGTTACTCCAGTTATACTGCAATTATGCAAGTCAAAGGTTTAGCTGGTTAGACAAAGAGGGAAAAAAATGTCTGTGCTTCAGCCAAGTTGGAGCTCAACTGGCGCCTCAGAGGACCGGATAATGAGACAGATACAGAGTGATGAGGTCTGGGTGTAGCTTACACCTCGCTGCACCTACTAAAAACTATAACAGTGTCCTCCGTCCCTTCAGATGTCTGCTGGTTGCACGTTACATTCATTTTATATCTGCTATATCTGCTAGCGATACCATAATGCCCATCCCACTTTCATCAACAAGAGTAAGCAAAATATGAAACTATGGAACCTGAAGAGCACAAGAAACATCATGAGCTCTTTGAAGGTATAATGTTATCATCATCTGTTGCATTCGCCGTGTTTGTGCCGTTTCAAAGATGATACATCAATAATAAGATAAATTAAGACCATTTTGAATTTCAACAAACAATACAGCCCTCATTTATAAATATCATGAAGTTAGCATGTATAACACTAGAGTCCCAAAATCACCGTTTAATCTGCTCTTTCGTTTTTCTTTTCTTTAATAAATCTAAGAAGCAATAATACCTTCAAATTAGCTTCAACTAAACTGCCTGTATGCAGCACATATGTTGCACTACTTCTATAACAAGGCTCATCTTACTAACATGCAAGTACTATATCAGACTGCCCGCTGTTTGGCCACATTGACCTTTCTTGATTTTACATTGGTAACCCAAGAGCTTAAATCGCTCCATTACTACCTACAGAACCAGAACCCTGCGCTAAAAAAGATAAGTCAATACCAGATTAAAGAACTTGTTAAGAAGGATATTTTGTAACGATTTCCTTCCTTCCATGAGCCCGATCTATAGCTTTAATAGAATCCCCTGGAGAAGTTAGCTGCTGCATGTAGAGCTGCTAGCGCCGGCTGCTAACACCGGTATCGATCAGAGGGGACACTGCTGTGGAAGACGGCGCCGTGGCAAAGTAATTACCTGAAAGCTTCACACTCCGAGGTGCTGCGTGTATGCGTGTGCGCGGGTGCGTTCAGGGCCTGTCAGATGATACATGCACGTGCGCGCAACTGTAATTGAAAGTGGATGGCTCGCCTCAGCACATTCCGCGTAGAGAACTAAACTACATTAATGTCTCAGTCCCCAGCTTATTACAAGTCTGGTAATTACCCAGCCAGGGAGTCTGAGGACATGAGCAACTCACAGGGGGGGAGAGTGTAGCATTAAGTGGATGCATACTGGTTAAGGGAATCCTTGATTAATGCCTTATAGGTATAATCCTAATAATGAATAAGAGTAACAGCAGAAACACATTTATCAGAATGTCACAGAGCCAACCTTAAAACACACACACACACACTCACATGTTCATGTGCAAATACACCCTAATGCCTGAGGATAAACAGGACATTTATAGATATGCAAACATAAATAACATCATGCTTGTTGACCCCATAACAAGACAATATTCATGTACAAGAGCAAACATGTGTTTGTAATTACACGCAGCCTGCGGAAATATGTTTATGACATGAACATTAATGCCGAGCTGATAAATTGAGTGAGAAAATTGGACAACAAAATCAACAAGGTTGCATTGTTGTGTTTTCAGATTGCTTGGACGTAGAATTGCATAAGGCGAGGTGACTTCCCTGCGGGGCCCCGCGCGTTGTAAACCAGCGCGCTCTCACTGCGGAAACTCAAGTGTTCGCCAAATGGTTTACAATCTGCTTGGAGCCTCGTATGTGAGTATTTGAATGAGTGAACGAGTCGCAGCTCTCTATTCCCACTGGCTGCAGATAAATGACTTTCCACTGTAATTTGCACTGAGCTGAGCAAAACGACTGTACCGACTTTTTGTTTATTTATGCTCCGCGAGTGTGTGAGGGCAGCGATGACACCGGGGAAATTCCAAATGCTTTCTAAAAAAAAAAAAGGAGGGGAAAAAAGACTAATGACTCTGAAACTTTGGAGCCTAGTTTCTTCACAGCAAGAAAATAAAGAAAAAGAGTAAATAAAACAACAGCTTTTCCAACCGACCGCAAGCCAGCAGCAGAACGTGTGCCTGCCCACCAGCCGCTCAGCGTTTAGTGGGAAACGTGTCAAACCGTCGTCACCCGGCATCAAGAAAAACTGTTGATGTAGGTCTGCATCAAAATGACAGGCAGCAGAGACATCTGTTCTGATGGCAAATGACACACACACACACACACAGACACACACACACTCCCCGCCGATCGCCTCTAGCACCAGCCCTCATCAACACTGCTGATTTGTCGTCGCGGCAGCTCTCAGCCATGTTCGAGGCTGATTGGCCGCGTAACCTTTTAGTTGATGTCTGACTGTCTTGTCACATCTCGGCAAGCCGACGCAGCTCCCGCCCCATCAACTCACACAACGCTGACATTTGTCTGTCTTGTCATGTCTTCGCGCAGCGTTGTAAGAAATGATGGATGCTGGGTATTACGTAAGGAGAGAAGTGGGATGGGATGTCTTGAGTAAAGCAGCGTGAGCAGGGAGCAACACAGACTTTTGACGCTCTTAAATGAAACATCGCAGAGGCAGAGCGGGGGAATAGAGCCTGAAAACAGACCAGACGCTCCACTCCAAACTCCCAAATCTATCCCCAGATGCACACACAAAGCTTGTCTGCGGCGGTGGAGGATATTCAGCGCTTGTCTGCATTACTGCATTGTGTTCACCCGCTGTAACGGCATTATTACCAACAGAGACTTGGCTCAGATTGCTGAACATGACATTAGAAGGGCTCTCCTTATAAATTTCCTTTATTTTCTTTCTCTTCTCTTTCAAACACTTGCCTGCTCTGGGATTTTTTCCAACATGGCAAACACAGTCTGGAGTAGAATGAAGTAGCGACTGCGTAAAATTAATTGGATTGACATTCAGGAATTTAAGCCGTTTCCTCTTTGAATTAGGGCGCTCAGTCTTTTGCACGCCGGGGCTTCTTCTTTTCACTGCCTGCTCCTAATGGGATGTCTTTAAAATATAATTTAATTCACTTTTTTACATTGCACAAGGATTGCATCAGAAAAGTGTCCATGATGAAGACTCAGTAAACATCTTTTAAATTGCTCACGGACTGTTTTCTTAGAAATCAATTCTGTCTGTTGGGTCTGCTTACTAGTGACAATTCAGAAGCCGAACGAAGCCGAATTTTGTTAAAACTAAGCAGATACTGTAGAAAACTCTCTGTTTCCTCATTGACAATCAAATGTGAAGGCAGCAGAGGCTTCACATCTACATACAGTCTTATCGAAATGGACTTTATATCAAACCCTTTTCCTCCCATCAGTGCCTGCATGACGAGTTCTTAATTCACACGCTATTAATGTTGCATATGAAATGTCCATGGAGGCAAGAGTTATATACGTACTTTACAGCGTGAATTATTATCTTTGTGAATTACAATGTGAAGGCGACGGTTCCGTCTCAGTCTAGTTATTATATATGACGTAAAGTACTACAGTATGTTATATTCTGCAGGACACCATTTACGTCCATGTGAAGGATGAGGTTGGCGTTTTTCTTTGCTTCTGTTCAGGATCAACAAATTCCATAGAGAGACCGACAAAAACAAAATCTTATTCCGGCCTCTGCAAGATTATTTTGTCACTCAATTATGGTTTCTTAGTTGTTTCACACCAGCTTAAGCTACACCTTCAAATGCAATGGAAATAAAAAGACAATTATTTTTTTTTCTTTTTAGGGGGGGAGGATGCAAGTTGCACTTTATTTTGAAGTAAGACTAATCACAGGAAATGCAATCAAGAATCTATTTTGTAGAGCACAACAGCGGCCATCTCTGGCATTTGCAGACACGTCTGTTTGATTGTTTGATGAAGAGCTGCAGGCAACAGGATGCACACCTCCAACGCCTCAGTGAGGTAACAGCTCTTTGTCCCTCATTAACGTTATCAGGTTCTCTATTATGACTGAGTTTAATCTGACATATTGCCAAATCGGTGCTTTTGCTTTTGGCTTTGTTAGAAATGAATGTGCACAGATGTAAGCTTCTGTTTAAGTGTTTCTGTTTTAATGTATTTAATGTGTAAGTTTAAGAGGGAGGGTTCAATATGTTATGTAAGAGTAAGGAAAGAAAATGCACAAATGGTTAGAAAACAAATAAAACTGTATAAAATCTGCTGTTTGCATTTTACTATTAAAATGTGAAGGATACAGAGCATTCTTGAGGACTACTTTCAGTGGCGGACTGATACACATTTGGCGCTTTATCTAGTGTTTGCTTGAGTATCTCCAGCAGCAGGATGGTGTATGTAGCACTGAGACACTGAGTGTGTGTTCATGTTAATGAGGGAAAATGTCACCCAGTGCAACGGTGCGGCTCACTGATGGGTTTTTAATAGTTTTTGAACAACACTGATGCTCTATAGCACCGAGAGAGGAGAGATATCAGACGGTGGATAAACAGTAAGACACATTCTTCTTTGTTTGTTGTGTTCTGATCGAGTTAGTTGACCTTAAATTGAGTTTAACAATAATAATCTGTTATATAATATTCACCAATTCCCTCATCATCCAGTATAAACATTCCAGCTGCAATTCCAGTGAACATGTTGGTTCCGATTGTTCTTTCTCAGTGGTTATTGCTGAAATACACAGATTGGACCTATCAGACCACGTGTGAAGTTTCATGACTGCATCAAAACTAATGTGGACCAAGGATGTACAGTCTAAATTTAATTTTGCCCCCTTGTTCAGACTGCGCCCATCTTCGAGCTCTGCCTTTGTTGTGATCTCAACTACACATCTGCGAAGTTTTGTGACAGCATCCTGCACAGCTGGATGCTACTGCACTGACACAATCTGCTCAGACAGACAGACAGACAGACAGGTAGATAGACAGACTGACAGACAGTCAGATATGCACCTGGCAAAATGTTCAAAATCACTTCCGAGTTAGTTCCCACAACAAAGGGTGTCTCGACAACATTTTATCATTGTGACACACACACACAGACTCACAAGGTGAAAACATTACCAGCCAACGCAGCGTGATAAATGACTCATTGCGAGTGATTGCCGAAATAAGTGACGGTTTACTGACCGACGATATAGACTGACTGAGAAATGTATCTCGAGGAGATTTGACATTAAAATGTCAATGACTCAATAATGTGCTGAGAGCTTCTAAAAGTCACTTTGTGGCTCAAACTCGGGCTAAATGAGGCTGTGCAACGAAGACTCCTACATACAGTGTGTTTCTGTTTGGAGCAGTGTCAGTACAGCAACACTGACACTGTATGGTAACACACCATACCACCTGTATACCAACACATCTGATGTTTGTCTCACCTCTGTTCAGGTTTTTTTACAGCGTGCTGTCTCTCTAACCTTATAATTGAAAGTGGATTGCGACCCATTGACCTTTGTGATGCTTCTTCAACATGACATTATGATAATAAATGAGATGTGACACATGTCACAGATGCACTGCGACCCTGCTGCAGATTGTTTGGATCAGCCCTGACATTTGACCTTAAACAAAACCTTTCTGTCAGTCAAACACACACACACACACACACACACACACACACACACACACACACACACACACACACACACACACACACACGGATGCAAACACATAAATAGTAAGAGTAGGCTAACTTTTTGACTACACAAATGCGAGCACAGGGCGTGGTTTCACCTATCGCTTCATTTTCACTTGCAAAATGACTCTTCAATGACTTTCAGTTTGCAAGGTGGTGATTTATTCAGTTATGATCGTATCTAAACTTCATATCAACAAAGCCACAATGAACTCCTGTGGCAAATTAATTAAAACAATCACACTTATAAGTTTCTAACTATCTATCTATCTGTCAGGACACCTGGACAAATCCTGCAAAACTCGAACGCTCTTTTTTTCTTTTATGTCTTCAGGAAGATGCTCAATAACCAAGTCAAAAAATAATGTTATATAATTATCAGAAAAGTAAGATGTTAAATACTGTCAAATTGATTTCAGGTGAAAATAAAAGTTAGTTCAACCATGATGCCCAGTAGAAATAAATCATTTAGTTTTCCACACATACATCCATATTTTACATCCGTGCAGGGCACAGGATAATGTGTGCAAGGCCGTATATCCATATATATCCATACATCCATGCAGCGTGTCTCTGAGGTATGCCAACATCTATATAGAGACAAGCATTCACAGTCACATTCACACAAAATTCCTTTTAAGAGCAGAAGATCAGTGGACCTCTGGGTCTTTGCACTGTGGGAGGAAACTCGCAAAGACCTGGAAAGAACATGCAAACTCCGATGAAAAAAGCTGCTGTTACCACGAGGCCAAACTGCCAACCAACGTGCCTCCTCACCAAGCTTTTAATTCAGCGACAAGGAGATTTGCTTCATCAGAAAAAGAACAAAATCCTGAAAAGAACAAAACTGAGTCTGAATGCGTCCTGATCATGAGACTAATTTACTTCGGCCTGCTTTCATATTTTCGTCTCATTGTTCCGACCTGTGCGACGCTTCCCTCATCAAAGCACAGCTGTTTACGGCTGTTGCCAGGAAACAAGATTGGTGTCCATTTAGACCTGATTCAAATTAAATAAGGTTTATTTGTATGATCAGAATCACAAACACCGTATGTGTGGAGAGCGAAGAGGAGAAATCGAATGTCCGACCTTCATGACCGTCCTTGTAGAAAAATAAAAATGCAAACAATGCAAGAATTGCACTAATGATGTAATGATGCCATGCACACATTAATTTTCTCTATAAGAGAACAGATTGTGTTACTCATTACACACAACCTGTACAACAGCTGGACCAGAAGTGACCCCTGACAACCTTGTACCAGAAAAATCTGGTAAACATTTTCCTGAGGGATTTCATTTGGGTAAAAAATAAAGCTGTAAATATAAAGATTTATTTGAAAAGACGTCCTGTTACAAAATGTTCCCTGTTCTTCTAGTCTTAGCGGGCAAAAGCACACCGTGTAAAAAACCTTGTACCATCTGAAAAGATGACATCCTCGGTTTGAGTCTGATCCAGGACGGCTGTAGGATTTCATCCAAATCTTTGCTGTGAGGCAAATCAATATAGCGCCACTATAACATAGATACAGTAACACAGACGTGTGACTCAAGATGACTGCTAGGCTGCACAGTTTTTATGTAATGTATGAGTCTCCTCCACCTATATTTAAACTCTAGATCAGACTTAATGTTCTGTAATGTCACCCTCTTATTAAGAAGTTAAAAACCCCATGTGTGCATGTGCAGAAACACATGTTTCATAAAACCCACCCTGGTGAATCAGAGCATGTTAGTGAGTCACAAATGCATCCCACGAGCAATGAAATACCCACTGCAGTCATGAGTGCTTCCCAACATCTCAGAGAAAAAAAGATGTGGAACTCAAGGACATCAAAACATACATTAAGCAGCTTTTTTTCTGGGCCATGGTCTTGGCTGGGTGCAGAAAAATCCTTCAAAGCCTTCAGAAATTAGAGAAGAATTTTCCAGTAAAGCCGCTGTGAAGTCTGTTAAACTAATATCACAGGCAGACTTTCACTTGTGTCGTATTATCCAGCCCGACTGGGGCGGCCTGCTGCTGGTTGAACATGTAACAATACTCTCCTTCCCATGTTCCACCCATTATTTTTAATTCTGGTGAATAGTAAAAGTGTTTGAACCAAATCTGGAAATCTTAAATCCATTCACAGCCACTTAAAATCAAGTGTAGTGACAGTTGGGATGGATGGATGGATGGATCGACGACAAACCAAATAAAAGTAAAAAAAATAAGCTACTTCTAATTTCGGTTGGTTTGCTCTGGAAAATTAAAACAAAATGAGATTTTTTCATGGCTCTGTTAAGGCGCTCTCAGCACTTGGTTGAGGTTAAGGAAAGATCATGGTCTTGATTAAGCATCAGAAAATGCTAAATTGACATGAGCTACTTACTTTATTGACATTTAAGCAAAACTGCAATCTTCCCCTAACACTCACCTGAACCAAACCATTCTTTGCATTTACATAAAACCATCCGCCACTGTGACCCCTTGCTTTTGAATTGAGTGTGCTACATTTATGTACTGTTAAACTGTCTTAACTAGAAAAACAGTGGTGGGCATCATAATCCGGCCAGCAATTACGTTTCTCTTCAGGTTGGACAGTTATTTCGTGGAACTGAACCTGTTCAGTGGATTATCAGTACAGAAGGATTATAAATGTAATTTCCCAAACACTTTGAGCACCACAAAGGAATAATTTATTCACTTCAGTTTTATCGGGGAGATTCGGAAATTAAACCAAAAATTAAATAACATACAACAAAGAACCTTGTGCAGATAAAACCAGAGCTCTGTATGGTTTTATGTCACTAAAGATGCCTGAGAAAACATGTGTCTGTATTTTAAACCATTCGAGTTCTTCGGAAGGCTGCGACTGTCCTTTCTTCACAGCAAGTGACAGGCTCCGAAATTTTCTATAGCTAATCAAAGTGACCAAACCTCTCTAATGGCTCCACAGCCTCACTTCTGGCTATACTAATGGTGACGTGGGAAAGACTCTTGACAATCAACAGACTGGCCCCGTTTTAATCAGGTCATCAAGTTACTCTCACGCTGGCTAATCAGCCGGTAGAAATTAGTGGAAACATTTCTTGACACTCAAATTCAGCTGAATGTCACAATGTGACACTGACCTGGTTTATTTTCTCTGCAGCATAGTTTGTTCTCACATTTGGTAAGTGGTGGGTGTTAATTTGTGACGCTGTCTGTTCTGAACATGTTCACCTTCATTTAAAATGGTCTTTTTTATTTTATTTAGATTTTTCTTATCTCCTATCAAGTGATGCAACACAAAAGAAATAAGAGATGTGGTAGACAGGAATGACACTATGTTGACAAAAGAAGTTTGTATTTGAATGTTTTCATTGTAATGCCTATGCATCGTGTTAAGCATTTTTATTTCCTTTTTGTATGAAATATGCTACACGAGAGTCATTCCATGCCAACTGACTCACAATCCAGAACTTTCCTCAGTTCACGTCATGGATTTTCTTAAAAAGTTCATTTTGAAACTACTTTAATTCTTTTATTAAACTCATGAGACCGTGCAAAATCCTAAAGCTGAATGCATTTTTGAAGTTTGGCCCTCTGAGTTCAATTTCAGCTTTTTTTGTGATTTGTTGGATGCATATTCTCAGCTTCAACATTCGTTTGTTTTTCACTGGATTGGGTTGAAATTTGTCCCGAACATCCAAGCGACCTGAAGAGAGCGGCTTTATTTAAGCCATTTTTTTACCCAAATGAAGAATTTGTTTGTCTTAACTTGTTTTCACTTTCCAAGAAACTTTAGTTCTGTGTAGTACTGACATAGTTCTGTCACATCTAGAAGTTCTTTGGTCCTGCAAATACATAATTGAGTGCCAGAGATCTTCTTTGCTCGGGTAAAGAAATCACTTAATGTTATTTATTTGATTAATGCAACCAACAGCTATTAAGAGGAATAGATTTTGCCAAGCTCCTCAGTGTCTCTTAGATTTTCAGTTCAAATTTCAACCCAATCCACTGAAAAATGATTGATGAGTGAAGCTGAAAATATGCATACAAAGAATGACAAAAATGCTGAAATTTAGCTCGGAGGGACAAACTTAAAAACATCTGAACTCAAAAAGTGTTTAGAGAACAGCTTTAGGATTTTGCAAGGTCACAAAGAAGATCCACGATGTGAAGTGGGAGGCCCTGGGCGAGTTGACACGCAATGACCCACAAATATAATTTGCCTTGCCTTATGAATCATTTCAGCTGCTCTCGAAGCTTTAGCAATTATTGGGAGGCAAACGAATCAATCAACGAGTCAATTGAAACACTTTAGGCCTCACCTGTTACAGGTCGAAGTCAGTGGCTAGCAAACAACACAGAGTTGTTCCACTGGTACATCAGTTCAAGGAGTGAGGTTCCCCTCAGAATACAGCCAGAGGCTGGCTGTCAGCAGCAGAGCAGGGAGCAGCTGGCTGGTGCGCTACCTGCTCTCTCTCCTCTCCTTTATTTGCATACCAGTTGACAATTCAGGCAAGACTGAACCATGTAAATAAGGCAGGTATCACACACTCACAGGGGGATAGTACAGCCCTGTCTTTATCCTCCCGACTCAAATACACAGAGGCACGCACACTAACACACTCAGACAAAAAAATACAATTAACTGCACTCAAACTTATTAGAGTGTGAAACTCCAGGTACTTGTTTTTGTAAAAAAGCAATTAAACTCCAACAAAGTGTGTGTGTTCTGTATGCACCTGTTTACGTCTAAGTCGGTGTGTGGAAGTACGAGACGTTAAGAGGTGAGGCGGCGCACAGGAAGACGACAGCAGTGAGCACAACCTCAATTTCATGGCACCTTTTAGATTTACAACAAATTTAACGTTTGTATCAGAAAAAATTGTTCTATTTCTGTGATGTTCTGGGTTGATTTGGGACACTTTATAATTATCATCCCTGCTGGGGATTCTTTTGGTATCGCAGCTAGTTCACGTGCATGACATCCACAGTTTGAGCCATACAAATAAATTAATGATTAAATAAATAATGACCTTACAGGAGCTCGTCCTGTAAAGAGAGAGACAGGGTGAGAGGGTTCATGTTCCTGCAGCCCCGTGTCACACCCTGCTCGTCTTCTGAACTGTGGTGGCCCAGCATTCAGCAGAATCAGGCCCGGTAGCAAAGCTGGGTTCTTTTGGAAAGTATTCAGTGTTGCAATTTGGTCCATACATGACCATTCTTGTCTAAAGCCTGCATGGTGACCTCTCAGTTCCTTATTAACTGTGGTTCTCAGTCTTACCAAGATCATCCTACTGAACTTGTTGCCAGGAATTTAAAGGAGCACAATTCCTCAATGGTTACTTCACTTTAGTTGCTTTTCTACAGTTGTTTAACTCCTTTCTTCCAGTACATCTTCCTCTTCACAGATACTTTCAGTGATCATCCAGAACGTGGCCCATGACGTATAGGAGTCCTCTTTTTAAGACTACTTCATCTGGTCCTGCTGCCTTGCACGGTCATGTTTCAATTTCAGTATTATTTCAATATTATAGAAAGAAAGTATAATCCAAACATCAATCAGTATTTGTAGTAAACTGTAAAATCAATTTGATCCAAGTCTAAGCAAGTCCTTAGGTCTGAACCAGACATGATCTTAAGAGAGAAATGTGCATTAATAATTACATTTACATGGTTCAACAAATCATTTTGTTAGAATACCATAATTATGGAAAACACATTAACCAGAGCCTTCTTAACATCATACTGTGTTGTTTGAATAAACCGTTTTAAATGTAAATGGATGCAGAATTATTTAAGCATGAAAGGAACATATGGATTCTATTATACAACACATATAATTATGATTTAAAGTGCTCATCCCAGATCTGAGAGACAAGTGATGAGATGTAGAGGTTGCAGCTTTGCAGGCTGAAGTACTTTGCAGTTCTGGGGATTTACAATTTTATGATTATTATCATGACCGCATGATGTTATATAAGACTTTAAGTACAAGAATATAAGCTCATTCCTCTGTTTGACGCCAGTAGCTGTTATTTTACCTTTCTCAGCCTATAAGAAGCCCATTATTTGACCGTCGTTTTCAACCTTGCATGCTTGTTAAGGTCTGCGTGGAGGACCGACCTTGTGTGCATGTATGAGCTGTGAATGTCTCTACTTTAGCTGAGGCATCTATCAGCCTCCCAGTACTTTCACTATACCTTCAAAGCAGCAAACATTATGTAAATGCACATAGGAGGACTACATTGTGGAATTCAATTATGGTGTGCATTTCACTTGTTCATGGAGTTCTTTTATTCATCTTATTCGGTCTCACTATTATTCACAGGGCTGTTTGAAGCACTGGGAGACGTGATGTTATATTCTGACTCCTGCATTCTTCAAAATAGGATTTGGATTGCTGCCGTATGGAGAACAACACGGTTGCACAGCTTAAATCAAACTCTGCTGTGTAACCTGTATAAAGGAAAATACAAAAACCGCATAGACCAAGAAAAAACCATGAGGGAGACATCTTCACTGCACGGATGGTTTTGCACTTTTGCATTACACATTCAGATCTAGACATGCCACTGAGATCAAATCAGCGTTGTTGCTTGCCATCTTCACAATCAAAACCTAAATTAAATGCATGCCTTTCAGTGTTCATTTACATGTTAAACAATCTGTCAGATGTTACTGATATAGCAGTAGGGCACATAGCCAGATGTTGCAGAAGGAGAATTGCATTTTCTTTGCTCTGCTGTGTGGTCTGTTTGAAAAGAAACGGTCCTGTGATTGACCCACTCGTCCACCCTGACCACCTCCCTACATTTACATCCTGGCTCTTTATAGTACATTTTTCTGGTGCTCCCATCGTTAGCGCCCCCTGCTGTTATTGCACCTTTACAAATGCATGTACTTTTCACCCCTATGTAAGGCAAAACCCTGGCACATGCACAATATCATCTAGTGGATTAGCCGTGCTATTACAGGCTTTGCCATTGCTTGCAGAGTATAAGTGACAAGGACAGCATTAATTGTACCGTCTCGGGGAACATGCTGATATTGCTACAACAAAGTGTGTTAGCCAGATGATAAACTGCTTTATTTGGAAGCCAAAGTAAAAAAAAAGTGCACGGTAAGTACATTCAAGGTCGAGGTTAAACCACAGAGTCATTTGGTAAACTACAAAGCCAGCATGCTTTTGATGGAGGTAAGTGCTTACAAAAGTGTGGCTATGGTGTACTGTCATTTCCTTGTCGGTGGATCATTTTGAACCACTCTAGCTGCTCGGCTCTTCTTCTTGTGTTGAGCAGTCACTCTGGACTGTGTCAACAACTACAAGATGGATTTTCATGAAATTGGGTATTGACATTCAAATTACCCTCAGTGTATATTGTAATATCTTTGGTTATCAACCCATTTTTCATTTAGCACCATCATCAGGTCATCATGTTGATTTGTCCAGTACTTAATTAATACTATAACTAATGATATTCCAATAAGCTGCAGTCCTATTTGGTATTTAGTGCTAAACATTAGACCTGCTAAACAAATGCAATGAGATAAGGTTAGCATGCTGATGTTAGCATTTAGCTTAAATGACCACTGTGCCAAATACAGACTCATAAAACTATTAACATGACTGAAGACTTTTATATAAAAAAGGGGAGATTTTTAGACTAAATGGTGCCTATCCCTCAAGAACACATCTTATTACCAATAGTGATGGTCCTCTGCTATCCAGCCCCCCACCCATCAGTCTTAGGCTTTCAAATCTTAAGACATACTTTAATTTCGATGTTCAGTTTCAGTGTTTTGCTGTGTTTTTGTTGTTTTATGACATTCCTGCTTTTAGCTTTATTGTGCTCCTCCAAACTTTCATGATGCTTTCGGCCTTTTATAATTCTGTTTTGCATTGTAAAGCACTTTGTTACCTTTTTAAAGTGCCAGGCCAATAAAGTTTTTATTTTTCTACCTTGATTGATTACATTTCAGCCGAGCGTGATAAAATTCTCAACTTCAGCGACGACTGTGATGAGACTCTAACTCCTGTTTCTATATGATGACAATGACAATGATGATATTATGTGAGAGCCAAAATCACATCGGTACCAGCTCTGATGACATGTCAGGTCCGGGCTGTAATGCCTGTAGACGAAACACTTTTTTGACACTGCAAGTTCTCTAATGAGCGATCATGATTCCACTCACATGGGGCGATAACAGTTCTACCTTTGGGCACTGATGAGGGGAAGTAATGCCATTAATTACCCAAAGCTGTGATGAGATGGTCAATCAAGTCTGACTAATTGAAAGAAAAGTTAAAAGAGAGACACCCATCTTGAGTAAGTGACCCTACGGAGTGTGTAAAGTATCAAAAGTTTCCACTTCTGTGAATCCAAGCAAACTCTTTAACACTTTGAAAACGTCTAAAAAACGTTCTGATTTTTCACACCATTGGATTTAGTCAAATAGATAGATAGATGTGTGAGTTTAATTGAGGGTGTCACTGGCCTTCCATGCCGATCATCAGATAAATAAGCAGAAGACAAGGAGATGTTTAGTAAGTAGACCATCGCCGCCGCCACAATTCAACATTTGACATTGTTGCAACAGTTTCTGGCAGCACTGAATGAGGAAATAAAGTTGGAGCTTGTCCACTAAACAAGACTTTTCTTCAATCGCTTGGTCTATGACGGAGATGTGAAGGCAGATAGAAATAAAAGGCTGCCAGTCTGACAGCGCAGCGAGTCAGCCTTTATTTTCCCCGAGATATAACGCCCGTTGGCAGACAAAACTGCATTATAAAAGCAAGGGTTATAGGGAACCAATCTATATGCTGATGATGTAATTTTTCTATAGCCATTACATTTTGCATCAACATATATGTCACAATGATATGTTACAGCTAAAAAACAGACTTTTTTATTGCCAGTTAGACCAGTAAACAATATATTGTCTACGTTAAAGGCGAAGAAACCATAATGAGATTCGGAAAACATATGAAACATAGCCTTCCTGACTCAATTTCTACAAACCAGCAGGATGTTTTTACCAGTACGCAACCATGACATCTTCGACTTTGATGTTTCTTTCTCACCAGATTTCCATCAAAACGTAGAACGTGTAAAACACCACGAGTTGGCAGGGTCATGGATATCTAATCTGTCGAGGCACCTAACCTGTCTTTTTTAAGTGACTAAATGATGTTGAAAATTGAGGATTGAAGCTTCTTCTGCAGCTACGATGGTTCACTCACTAAATGATTTCAAATTCAAAGTATGTGTTGAGTTAGAGACAGAGAAAAAGTGAAAACAGGATAAGAGAAATGTTACTGTAAGGCTCATTCATATTGATTTAAACACAAATCGGAAATCTATTCAAACTATCACAATGACAGACAAAGAGACCACAAAGAAATACCCACACATACACACACACAGAGCATATATCACTGTGCTGTATCCACAGATTTGGGAGTGTGTATCCCTGTAATGAAGCCCAGCCTTGAGTGAACAGTATACATGCAAGCTCAGCAAAAACCCATCAACACTTTTTCCCAGCCTGTTATTTATTCCTGCTGTTGTTGCTCTTTCTTTTCCGTCCATGGTGGGATACACAAGCTATATTATAGACTATGCAGATGGCCAGTCTTTCCATGAATTTTGACAAAGTCTTGTTGCCCCCAGATGATTTATTCCTCATAGTCCACTGTTCCATCTGCACAGCACTGATAAAGAATGGAAACTTTTTTCTCCATTCTTATTCTTTCGTTTATGACGTTCATGTAGCTGTTTCTTTTTATACTTTATTTTTCCGAGTCAGGATAGAAGGTTCTCAGTCATCCAGGTCATGGTAAGTTCAGGAACTTTATCGTAGACAACCAGACATGTTTCAGTTTCTTGAAGACGTTTCCCCTCTCATCCAAGATGCTTCTTCAATTCTAACTTACTGGAGGGAGTCGCAGGCTTTGAAACTTTGTGTGGGAGTGTCCTTTCAGAGTCGTTAGGGCCAACGCACGTTCCGGTGTGACATAGATGGATTCCTTTTCTCCTCTTTCAAGAAACCGAAACAAGTCCAGTTGCCTACGATACAACACTTAGAAAGACTCTGGTTAGATGAAGTTCAGTCAGTTTGAAAATCAGTTTGATTGATCCTCAGGTCCACACGACATGTTTCTCTGCATCAAATGCAAATCATGGCAGCCTTTGTTCAGTCCAAAGGGTGTTGAAAACACAACTTAAACTGTAGCTGCCAAAATAACTAAGGCAGATGGAGAATAATGTGTTAAAAACAGGTTGGCTTACAAACAACTATCAATCGAATAGCACATTATGGCCTCTGCATGATATCAGGCGATGGAAGTGCTAGCGCCACTTTCTTATTGTCTTTTTATGAGTCAGGGAGAAGGATTACTTTTCCTATTGTGCTTCAGTGAAACTTCAGCTGCCACATATTGATGAGGGTTCTCAGTCATCCAGGTCATGGTAAATCTAAGTGCTATATCATAGGCAACTGGATTCTTTTCAGTTTCTTGGATGAGAGGTGAAACATCTTCAAGAAACTAGAACAAATCCAGTTGCCCACGATATAGCACTTTGAATTCAGCTGTTAAAGTTTCAGCACCACTATCACGGGGCCTTGATCCTGGTTACTTGAGGCCGCGGACTGATGTAGTTACATCACAATTAACACAAGGACTAAAACGCAGTGACTCATGATGACAACAGCTCAACTAATGAATAATCATATATTCATATCATGTTGTTGACTGGGAGGGGCAGAGCAGCACGAAGTGAACACAGCGTCACATATTTTGTATAACAACACCGTGCACTCAAATCACAGACTGCAGATTGTCGACGTATCTGTCCTACAGGTAGATGTCTGCAGGGTCAATAATGAACAAAAGGAGAAATTCATACAGAATAAAGCAGCTATGGACAACAGGTGCTGTGAAAATTACTTATTCACATACAGATAATACAAACTGCCCATGATTCCTGCAAAGACCTTATTTCAGACATTAAACCGAAAACCCATTCTAAAAAAAAAACCTATTGACTTTGAGACAAGGGAATAAGAGGTGCAAAAATGCTGATGGTTTCCGGATTTTAAGACTCATTATTGCTGCACTCTTTCGACACATCCTTTAACTGCGAAGACTCAATTTCCACCGAAATAGCGACAACTAAATTTACACTGCCTCATAGTGGCACTTTTCAAACCATCTCTGCCCTTTCTCTGTCGCACGAAACACAAAAATCCAACACAGACTGGCAAAGTGAAGTTTAAGCTCAGGAAAAGACAACAACCTAATAACGGATATTAGCCTCAATTTGCAGCCTGTCTTCACTCTTTAGTGCTTGTATACTTTTTACAAATTATATTAGTTGCCTATATAATTAACCGGAGACACAAACACAGACTAACGGCATGTCTACACAGGAGGCATTTCAGCCTTGATTCTCAGTCGTCCGTCTCACGCAAGTCTGACAGAACAAATACGCTCCTGTTATAATTAATCCAGGTGTCAACACATGCCACAGAATGGCTCATGATTTATTCAGGCTATGTGCGCATAAACACAACCAAAAGCACATTCTTGTGATTAAAGTCTTCATGCATAGCTACAGTGATTGTGTGGCACTGCCTGAACACCGAGGATCTACAGTCATGTGTAGACACAGGCAGGACTAATGCTGCAGCTCTGCTAACAAACCAACATGTCAACACTCCCAACTCGTCAAATGTGGCAGCTTCTGTCAGTGGTCTAAACTCAAACCTTGACGCTCTACTTACCCCTGGAGCATCCAGGTAGACATCCAGGTAAAGCTTACTGAGAAACTTCAGGAATGTTAGATGTGCAGGTGGACAAAGTCAGATGAGCTTGTTGTCATAGTCAAGTGACCGTGTGGTATAAATGTTAAAACATGCAGTTAATGTTGTGAAATGTCGCAGTTTCCTCCCAACGAGTGAGTCAGACAGCATCCTGTTTACTGATGGCCATTAAGTAATTAGGTAATTTAGCACGAAAAACTTAACTTTGTCTCTTTCCAGGATGTTTGGTGGGTCAGGATCTCAATCACAACACATTATAACAGCATCCATATGATTATAAACTGTCAGCGGGTTTAGATTGACAGGGTGACACCTGGGAAACACCTTGAAAACACACCGATGTCATCATCATGACGTGTACCGTCACGCCTCTTTAGGAGCCGCGGTGCCGGCTTTCTTTGTGAATTACACAGCTGTTCATCTTTAAGGTGCAGATGCTTCACTCTGTGTGAATCACCATCGGAGAATTGGCAATCCACCGCTCCGGAGATGATGCGGCGTGTGTAAAAAACGGCTAGTCTTCTTCAGTGGAAAAATCTCCACTGAGATAGAGATTTCCACAATCAGTGGATATTACACATTATTCTAAAGTTTTCAAAGTCTAGTCTACATATTTGACAAATACTTCAGTAAAAAAATATTCCCTTTAGGTGAAAGTAAACTTCCTAAACATGAGCTGGCGATAAAAACTGCCCGGAAAAACGAACCTTTGTATCACAGAAGTTTTAATTTACCACTATGTCATGTTTCTTCTCCTTGTTGCAGTAAAACCCCTGGCAGTTTGCACTGCATCAACACGGAGCTTGTGTATTATGGCCTAGGATGCTCTTTCTCTCTCCATTTGTATTCACTCCCTGACGCCTGCTCACCCATTCCATCTTCATTTGTTACTCTTATCCCCCACTCTGTGTATCTGCCTCCCCCCCTGCCCTTTTTCTCCCTCCCGCAATCACTTTGTATCAGCAAGAAATCATCTTCATGAGAATAAAATATGCCTCCTCTATATTTCAACGCCCAACGCTGGGACATTGAACATTAGAATAATTTAAACGTAACTGATGCAAATTGCATAATGTCTCAGTTCAGATGTTGTCTCACTTATTATGCGGTGGATTTGCATTCAACTATTCAGCATCGTATTGCAGAGTCTGATGTTATTGGGAAAACCAAGCACAGTGTAACAGATATGGCTGTCATATTGTCACAGTGTTATTTCGGCGAGGGCTGCGTTTCAGTCCACGTACCACATGCATACAAACACCAGCGCGGGAAAAATACAGCAAGATGCAAGTCCGCATGCATGTGTACGCGTAGAACGATACATGTAACCTGGATTAACAAAAAAAAAATATGTATATGTAAGAAAACAAAACATTAATTTTATTAAAACTGCTGTAGGCGTAACATTCACCTCCATTGTCATTGCATGAAAGCTCAGCAGTAATCTCCAGACATGGCAGCAAACAGGAGGATCCTGCTCTCTACGTGTTCATGATCAGACAGCACCGCCTCTTTATGGAGTTCTGTCTTGATCGGATGATGTGGGCATGAGAACCAGAACATTCCCTGCTCTTTTAATGCACGAGGGGGAGGAGAGACATGGATTACTGACCAAAACACAGTGGTTGGTGTCAGAATATGGAGCTTTTTAACACTTTTAATTTCCATTTCTGAGTAAGCCACGCTGCTTTTTCTATTTGAGGATGACGTATGAACTCCCTGATTTCACTACAGTCTCACGTAGTTACATGAATTAGACGTAGAGAATATTTGGCAATCTATATAGCTCATCCACACGGTAAGAAAAGGACTCCTGAAACTAAGAAATATCAAAAAAACAACAAAATATTCAGAAAAGGATAGCTTTAAGAATAAGTGCTGTTGCTATGGCTACATGCAATATATTGTATTACCATTAACGTGAACTATCCGTGATAGCCAATTTCCTGTTTTGCATTATATCCACAGTCCTTAGTCGACACACGTGTGTTTAAAGCATCAAGGGGGGAACCATAATGACATAAAACCCTTAGAATATAAGGCACTTATGTTAATTCACCCACAAATGGCTGATGTAGATAAGTGCGTGTGCTATCATGGCCAGAGAGTCACAGCAATCAGTCACTAAAGCAGCTGATTTCCCTGATTAACACTTCTTTAATGAGAAGAGGAAGTAATCAGTGAAATGAGCTGCATTGACATGGCAGCAGATGAGAACCTTTAGACTCGTGGGTCATGCTGGGAAAATGTTCAGAATCGGAGCGACGGGAGACGCACTGTACATCTGCAGGGGGTGATATTCATGAAACACCTCAACTTTAATCAGGTGCACTTTGTATTTTATGCTTTTAATTCTCTTCCCTCCACATCTTTCACAAATTTTATCAGTCAAAAAAAAAAAAAAGAAAGAAAGCTAGGTGTTACCTTCAGCCAGCCGGCCTCCTCCTGAAGGCTGGCACCAAAGGAACTTTACTCCCACTAAACAGTTTTTTGAGGGTTAGATAAAAAGGACCTGTAGAAAACACACATTTTTCCCATTTATCATTTCATCATTGGACATTGGAGTACCACCGGCCACCCAGAGTTCAGCCTCCCTCACCACTCTGCTAATCCTGTAGCGTTTTGATCTCCTGGATGTGCTTTTTAATTGACCAATAAAATATTAAAAAGCAGTAAAAACTGTTAAATCAGCACTATAGTTTCCTGTTTACACATCCAGCAGAAGCAAAGCAATATTAGCATTCATTTAGTGTCATGTTTCATTCCCTACCCACATATCTGTTTATACTATACTTTACTAATTCTCCTACATTCACTATGCTTTTAACTCTGCCTGGCTCTCCACCCAATCCTGAGAAATATCCGTCTCTTTAGCTTGATAAATGCTGCACTATGTTCACCAGCTAGTCACTAACATTTTCCATCTAGTAATGAACTTTATTGTCGTAAAACTGGGTAAGGGTTATACAACTGGCTACCTGCTGCAGCTGGATAATTCCGAAACAGTCAGTGGAAATACACTAAAGTGTTTGGTTGAGTTGCACCATTTAAGATTCAGTTCACATACAGTATATCCTATAATGAACCCAGTCACCAAATTGAACCAATGTCTTCACATTTTCCTCCATTATCCAGCAGAGTACATTGTGCCACCCTCATATTGGAGGCACCAACATTAACTCGTTATAAATAAATGGCAAATATAATTTCTTCAAGGCCATATATGTCTCAATAATCCTCATTCCCCTGAGAAACAAGCCGTTTTAGTGGCGAGGACTCTGTGAGAAATGCAGCCGAGCACAGCGGGTGAGAATTAACTATAGCTCTGCCTCAGTGATTAGTGTCTGAAGCAGCTCTCACTCCATAAAACCCCCCAATGACTTTACCGAGACATGACTCTGGTGAACAAGCACTCCTACGTACAGCTGCTCTCCCTCCGCAATTCGTTTCCAGGTAGCTCAGCTTTCTCACACAAAACTCCTGAAATCCCTCTCTTTTACCGAGTTCCACAAAGAGTTCAGCTCATCTGAAAGTCTTTGAAATGTCAGAATAAATTAAAGTTTTTCACTTAAAACTGGACAAAGTAAATTAGCGGTGTAATCAGCTGGCAAGCGAAAAGCTGAAGCAGAACAAACAGTTTTCGACTTTGGGGCTCCAGGCCAGGCTATGTTCAGTTATTCTGTGTTTTCTTTCATTATTTTTAACTGTATTCAACACTTCAAATCCCCACAGAGCTGTACACATGCATACATCAATGTCTGTTTCTCTCTTTAATGATGAAAGTTGTTCAAAACGCAGTTAAACACCCAAACACTTTGTGTTCAGTTTTGTACACCTTTATTTACCACCTGACGACTTGACAAAGGCACACAAGTCAAGTATCCCGAAATTGTGGGTAATTTCAGCCTGGCTGGTACAGCGTGGTAGCTTTATAATTACTGTAATCTTCACGCTGCACAAGGATTTAATTGTGACTGACTTGTTGAGCTTTTTATACTCGCAAGATTCCCCCAAAACTATTTTTGTCAGTTTGGTTATGGAATGACTGTTTAAGGCTTTTTGATTCTTTGAGTCTTTTAGATATGCGGTGACTCATATTTTGCATATGGAGTTAGTTATTTTTTTTAGTTTGGAAGACATGAATGAGGTTTTTCAAACACACAGAAGAGGAACTGGTGGTGCCGGCCAGCTTGTCACTTTGGCACCAGCCACATCCTCAGTGTTTGATGAAGGGGACCGAGAGCGCCCTTATATTATGCAGGTTTTACATTCCTAGTTGAAAGCATAAACATAAGAAGTAGTCAGCATTGGCAGAGATAGCTACTGGTTCTAAAAGAGGACAATGAAAAGAGCACCATCTGCAAAGAAACTACACAAAATTGGGGTTAACTATATAATATGTAACAGTGTGTGTGTGTCTGTTTGTTTGTCTGCCCACTTGTTTGCGTGTGTCAACATGGCAAAATGTAGTCCTACATTTCCTACTGTGTAGTAGTCCTACTGATTATATGTCCTTCTGTGGACAGATGTGATAGCTCACAACCATGTAAGATAGTCAAGAAACTTTACAGGTGTCTAGTTGCGATCAAAGGTCAAGTTTGAAGATTGGTGTGGTCCAACCCATGAAACATAAAACAACAACACGTTCATTGCAGTGGCGGGTTCATTCAGTCACCTGTCGCTTTAACTCCCAGGAGTGAGTCAGAGAGCGAGGACAGAAGTGGGCGAACATGATTAAACTTAATGTGAATAAAAATTGATGGTTAAATATATTACCACTTCCCTAATTATTTTTGCCTGAGTCACGTCAGATATGATCATCAGCCATGGTGGCTCTCTGACAATGATCCCACTCTACTTTGATTGAGAGAGCCCAAGAGCCAAAATGACGTACGTATTGTGCATTTAAACAGACCTGTTTCACACAGCTGGCATTCTAGCTAACTTCTTATCTATCTAAATATCTACATATAAAAATAGATTTCTACTTTTGCAAAACTGTGAAGAAACAATTTAAGATCAAATGTAGCAGTAACTTTGAGTAGAAATCTCAAGACAAATCTCCAAAGTGTGTTTATTAGTCCTACTGAAACATATAATTGAAGAAACAACGCCGCTCTAAATAGACAACAAGCGGGTAGAAGCTATAGCAAGTTTCAGCTTCACCATCCATCTTGTCACAGGTCAAGTGAGGTCCGTGTCATGATGCATTCGTAGCCAAGAGAGTACCTCTTCAGAAGAAAATCAGGGAACAAACAAAGAATTCACAGCAGAAACACTCCAAGCATAACAGATAGTGATCCATGAAGCTTGTTGTCCTGGCGCCAGCACAGCAAGATATACATCATCCAGATAAAGCTGTATAAACTAGATAAAGATCCGTCACCCCAAGACATCAGCCGGCAGGAATCAGTAGCAATTACATCCCAGCGCTTAAGAAAAAAAGCATCTCAAGGATTACCTCCTAAAAGCACTCTGTAAAAACTCTCAAACTGAATGACCATTGTTCACATTTGAGATATGTGTGGGACTATATGCAGAGAAACAAAAATACACTTCCCTATAGATGCATAGATGTTATTACAGTAGTATAATTAGCTGTATAGATAAGCATTAGACGGGCCAAGATACTAGCAGGGGGAAACCATCTTCTAGGGATTTGAACTTAATCCAGTTTCTCTCAGAGTAACTCTCCATTCTTGCACACCTCTTTGAAGTGTAAATTGAAAAACAATTGGATTCATAAAGTTTCTACGGTGACAAGTTTGCTATGTTTTACTTTGACATCCCCATGAGGGAAAACAAAAACAACATTATAGACCATTTGGCTAAGAAACAAGGAAGAGAGTTAAATGTACACTAACAAGCAGAAGTCATCTATCTGCCTTAAGCACAGTCTTCATGTTCCAAACAATATACATGTTGATTGTTATTTGTTGAATATGGAGCAATTATTTAATCAATCCTGTCATGAGAATCCCACAAACCAAACAGCAATGTATTCAGTCTGAGATATTTCCCCTGTACAGTCACATAGAGCTGTTAAAATATGCTCAGCAACTGCCATCGCCTCCTTTGTCTGCTTCTCTTAGGTCTTTCTCTGACTGCAGAGCTCCTTTTATGTGTCTCTTTCACTTTGTCTGCCACTCTCTAGCTCTCACATTTGCTTCTCTTCTCCAAGACTCAATACAAAGTAACTCAGTCAGCTTTATTTCTCAGTTGTCTGTGCCTGATAACGTAAATAGAATTATCAAGCCAGAAGGAAAACCTGAAGGTCTGAATGCAGAGGAACATGTGTTGTTGGCTGAATGGGGGAGTCAACTCCTGAGAGCTTCTGGCAGAATTAATCCATGAGCATCCATTCATTAAACCCTTTCCAAAGGTCCCTGCATAACATTATTTGCCTTCAAATCTCCCACTTATATAAACAGAGTACAGCCGTAACTCGTGACTGCCATCCCAGAGAATTCATAAACGGTAAATCCATGTGAACATGTGAAAAGGTCATTTTAAAAAATTGGATTTGTATTTGTGCGGCTGTATGAGATGCAAAAGGGGTGTGACAAAAAGTCAGGGAAACACTTAAACCCTGACTCTAATTAGCATTAATAAATGGTAAATTAACAGTAAATTACACTTTAATTAATAGTTATTTCACTGTTAACAATAAAAGGCTTTATGAACCATTTATTAAGCAGTTGAAAGCTTTATAAACATCAGCTGCAACTTTTTAATGGCCATCCAAATAATGTTTAAAGAATAACTACACTGTATTTATTGATCATTTGAAAAATAATAAAATCATCAGTTGCAACATGAAACAATTGATTTATAAATGGTTAATAAAGCATTTCTGTGTTAAAAGTGAAAAAAGTATTTCCTAAAGCTTAATTGACATACATGTACCATATATTAATGATGGTTATTATAAAGTGTTACCAAATTCCATATTTGACAACCTTGCAGATAGCACTTGCTACGCTGCTAAATAATGGTAATGAATGCAACTCACTTTTGAAAAAAATGTGCATATGATTGATTTTCAGGCTTATAGACTGGATAGTTTAATTATATTAAAATCACATCACAGTTTTGACTGAGAAGTGCTCTACTGCTTCACTGCACAAAGGAAATAATGTTTGTTTGGAGGTCATATGGTCTCGTGACCAAAACCACAAAATCACCTCGTATTGCTGCTTGATTGTATGTTTCAGTTGGATCTCATATATAATTATCTAATTTAACCCTTACATTTATGAAAATGAGGCTAATTGTAGAGTAAAGGTCAAGTAAAGGCCACTATTATTCAAGGTTTAAAAGTAATATTAGGATGTATATTTCAACATCTCAACAGAGCAGACTGAGGCCACTGCTATATGTAATAGTATAAGTGGGTGTATGCTAGTTATGAATGGGTGGGTGGGTTGTTTCTGGCACCTAGAAATATAAATATGAGAAAATAAATAATGAAAATTGTGGAAAAACTCAGAGAGGCAAACCATGGTGACATGATTGTCTCAGTTCAGTAGCAAAGCCAGTTATCTCACAGAGGCACATATACCCGGGGATCCCATGATCCTTTGGCTTGGAGAAGGCAGTGTTCAGGTTGACAGAGGTTTGTATCAGCATTGGAAAAAAAGATTTACTACCTTGTGGAGAGACGTTATCGCTCAATTCCACTTTCACTCTAGCATCATCATCTCTTTTACTTCCTCTTTGTAAATAAATAGATGTGTGCCTGGCTAGATTTTTTTTAAACTCTTGATTATGTTGAACTAAGAGTCCGGGGAGCTACATTGGACAACATTGTTCTGCTCATCCAACAAATCCTCTTTTCTCCTCAAACTTAGTGTCTCTCTATCCTACTTTTAATGTCTTCATAACCAGTATGCAATTTCTCATGTCTCTCTCACTGTATCAACAAACCTACACTGTCACTGTATGACAAACCTACATTTTAAACCATAAATCTGGTCGTTGACTGTTTCTTTATGGTTGAGATTTGGTTAGGTTTAGGCAATGGAAATCACTTGGTTAAGGTTCACGGACAGATTCTGGTCATGATTATATAAACTAAGATTGTTGGAAGACACCACGATGTGAATGGCCTCTAATGTCATAGCTGGACACTAACATGATGGTCTGTATGGTCATTGTTTGGTTAGGTTTGGACGACTAAAAAGCACGTGTGTTCAGGTTAAGGAAATATTGTGGCCATGATTATAAGAAACCAATGTTAACTGTTGGTCACAGACAGGAAGCAGCCTGAAGGCTACATGTGAAGCCAACACTGACTGCGGGTAAAAGATGGGATGTAAAGAGACTTCAGGGCCAAAGTTGGACATTTAGTCTCTATTATTGAGGTTTAATAGAGGTGAGTCAACTTAATCTACTTGGTCAAGGTTCGAGAAAGACTCTGGTCCAAAGGAACCAGTATGGCCATTTGAAAAAATCCTGGAAACCGACAACATCAGCCATTTCAGCAGGTGCAATCTATTCACATTCAAGCGATAAAGCCATATAGCAGCCGCAGTAATTCTGACAGGAGCATGAAAAAGGTTGAGGTGATGTGTCTGTAGAAAAGGTTGGGAGGGTGCGTCAGGAAAACATTGGCCTTTGACACTGAAGTCTGCTGTTCATGTTCTGTTTCCAGCTGATAATGTTCCCTAACATTAGGGAAGTTTTTATTCTGATCCAAACTAAGATCATTCCCTAAAAGTAACCAAGATGTTTTTGTCCCCGAACCTCACCAAACCTTAGCCATAAAATTGTAAATAATATTACATCAATTTATCAAACAGTAATGTGTTAGGGTTTTGGAAGGGACAAACAAATGATGTCCAGCAGATCAGAACATTTTATTTGGAGGTCTTGGACTGAACACAAGGTCTGACGTGTCAAAGTCGGATGTTTTGTCACTATTGTTTGAGTTTGCTTAGGTTTAGGTAAAACAGTTGAGCTGAGGTTGGGGAACAGATTTAAACACATTCCAGTGTTGGCTGTTTGTACAAGACAAGATGTGAACATTGGTCTATTTAGTTTGACTCTTTGTTAAGGAGATGTGCTTGGTTGAAGGACTTATAACAAGGAACAAGACACTCTGTCTTTGCGGTTAAGTTGTTTGTTTTTGGTTCGGTGGAGGTTAAGTAAAATCAGGGCCAGTGTTATCAGAAAAAAATGCCTCATGTCTTCTGTTCAACATCCATTCTGCAAGATATTACCTTGACATTTAAGCCTTGTTTTGTGCTTGTGTTTTCATTTAACAAGCAACCACTCTCTTTCCCCGTGAAGCCAGCGTAAGTTGTAAAGGGCTCTTGAGTAGGTGGATCTGCAAGTCACAGACCACTTACGGCATTTATTTTCACATTCTGTACACACCAAAAGCACAATTCTTTCAGCAAGCTTACCTCTGAATAGCATCTATCTTGTTGGCTGTGATTCCTCTCAGCAGCTCCTCCAGCAGGTCTGAGCTGTCAGATGGGGGTACAGGTGGTTTGACAGCAGGTGTGTGAGTGAACCAGCCAATCAGTAGACCGAGGACAAAAAGCCCCATCCCTGCCAAGAAGTACCTACGAGTGGAGTGGATGGTGTTTGATTAGAATTAAGGCCTGAAAAAACTAGTAAGATGATCCCGAAAAAGCTTAAAGTAGACTTTATGTTTAGAGTTACGTAAGGTCACATCATGCATTACTTATGCTTAAAATGTCCGATTTGGTGACACCAGCTATTTCTAACTCTGTTGTACAAGCTCACCAAAATATATATACAAGTTGTACATAAGACCCTCCAGTGCCTGCAGCAGGGAATATCTGATTTGAGTTCGACAACTCAAGTCCTTGAATTACCTGAGCAGGAAACAGTGGAGTCGTCGTTGCCCTTTATGGCCCGGAGCCCTGGTGAAGTGGGAGATGTAGTTGGGATCTTCCTGCAGTCGTTCAAATCGTCCATGTGGTGAGACTGAGACAGACGGCTGGATGGGTTCCATCAGCTCAGGGTCAGGGTCAGGGCCGGGGTCGGAACACCCTGATAGTGAGCAGCGAGAAATAAGAATAAAAGCAAAAAGCAAATAATCCAGCTAAATCAGTGAAATGATGTATGTAATTTCTGCTGCTATAGGTCTAGGAGACAAAGGTAGCATGGGATGTGTCATCTTTATTGTTCAACAACCACCATTGCTGATGAAAATCTATCTGACGTGATTCAGGCAGGAAAGTTCACAGATGAGGTCAAGCATCATCATAAGCTTGGTGTCGGCAATCAATAATGCACGTATTCACCTTTTAATAGTCCAATCTCTTCAGTATTTGCTACAGGTTTTATAGACAGTACACTTTTTCGTATTTTTCATAGCATGTAGACCGTTCCAGTCTTAGAATATGTGTACATTTCTCCATATATTGCAATTCTTTCCAACCAATTTCTCTAGGTGGGGAGGTCTTCTTTATACCATTTCCTTGTAATAGCTTTTTTTGATGCCACTAGAAGTATTTTAACCAGGTAAGTGTCTTTGCTGCCAATGCGTTCCTGCGTTAAATTTTCCAACTATAACACATCACCAGTCTTGGGTGGTTCATTTCCTAGAATTACTTTCAACCCATTCCATACATCAGCCCAGTACTTATTTATTTTCACAGGGTGCCAGAAAATATGAAAATGATCAGCACTATGCTCCCCACACAGTCTCCAGCTGAGCTGTGGGACACATGGTAGCCCTCTTTTCAATTTGTGTGTGATGAAATATCTGACCATGTTTTTCCAACAAAATGTTCTGCAACATCTTGAGCTGGTAGTTGTGTATTACATATATTATCCCGTTCTTCTCTCTTTAGTTCTTTTTCCCATTCATCTCTAATATACAGAGTTTAAGTATTTTTACTTCTCACCATACCTTAGTATGATACTCATATTACTCTTTTGGATAAGTTTTTGCATGTATTGCACAGAGTTGTGGTAATTCCATTCAGTTCACCAGGTAAATCCGGCTTTACCTATGTATTACTATAATATCTAATATAATACAATTTTTTCTCTTAAAGATAAAATATCAGTTGCTGTGAAGTTAAAATGTGCATAAATAAAGATAAATAAGATATTAAAATTATATAAATAATTTCTGTTTAAAATGTGTGACTTTAAAATATAATTTCATGAGTTCTGAATGTTTTAAGAAGTTAAAAAAAGAAATTCTTCTTATGAGTTCATGACCTTTAAGAGTTTTGCACTTCCGGGTTGACCGGAGCGTGAGGAAGAAGGAGCCCAGAGTTAATGGCGGGGAGCAGCTAACAGAGGACTGTGGGTGTCGTCAGTGTCGCGTTTTATCACTAACGCACTGTTAACTGTTATCAGACGACGTGCTGTGAGTGTGTGAGTTGGACTCTCCATCGCAGTCGCGGTGTTTGTGTTTATTGGACACGAAGCAAGTTCGGCTAAGATAGCTGGCAGGAGCTAGGCTAGCGAGCCGGTGGTAAAAGGGTTACGCTTAAATAGTCTCACTTCTAAACACATAAAAAAAAATTCTCTTTAATTTGAATAAAAATGTTTGGTTTCTCCTTTTTCAGTTATTGTGCCAATTATTGATATAAGTGATATATAACCCGCAGTTAATATTGATTAATACTGTACGAGTCACAGAATTCTTGGGGTAGCAAAACAAACTATTGATTTAAAACAGAAGTCAGGTTAAATTTAACTTTTTCCATCATCCTGTAAGCAACAGAGAACTGTTTTAATGCAACACAAACATGAGACTGGTGCACAGTGAAAGGGAGTCGTTATCAAGCTGAGAAGTTGGAAGTGTGACGGTTGTTCCTCGGTTGTCCCGTGACTTTCAACTGAGTGCCATCTTCAGGATGAAGTTTTAACAGATCAATGCTTTGGTTATTTAAACATGGAAAACATTGTACCTGCTAAACATCAACATGTTAGGATTGTAACTCTGAGTAAGTTTGTTTGACAACGTTAGTATTTTCGCTAGGCCCAGCCTTACAGAGCTGACAGCATGGCTGTTCCAATATTGTGATCATCACGATCAAGACAAAAGATACATAAATCACTGTGTTCTTAGTGTCTATGGACCCAACATACATCTGGGTTTGTTTATAACTTACTAACAGACTTCAAATTTAATTTAATGGTGAAAACAAACTGTAAATGGGAAATGGAATAGAAAAAGTAATGCTCATTTTTGGAACGATCAGCCCATTTTCTTGAGAAGGCATTTGTGAGGATAGAAAACTGCCACTGATACAGAACTCCAGGCACAATTCAAAACAGAGTCCTTCAAAGCTGAGGAACTCAAGTCTAGCTTAAGGGTACTTATGAAGTTTCTCACTTGTGCAGCTCCTGGTAGTGGCAAACTTCTCACATTAAATACAGTATATATTTTTTCTCAGTGACAGGTTGTTTCAAGGTATGTGTAAGAGTTTCTGCAGGATTTCTCTGCAAAAATACCTTTTTAAGATCATCAAAAGCATGAGAAGGATACTTGTTTTGGCATGCTGAAACAAATCTACAAACTTCAAGTTACAATTACAAAAAGAACACTGGATTATGTTTTTTTTGTAAGCATGTGAAAGTCATGCATCAGATAAGATCATACACATACGCATACTGAATCTGACGTGAAACGGCTGTGTAAACAAGCCTGTCCTTATTACAATTAAGGCAGATCACATTAGCACATGTCACAAAGCAGAAGTAAACAATATAAATGAGATGTATTATTGTTAGCCAAGACGATCTGAGTAAATACTTTTTACTCCTGAAATTCCTGTGTTGCTTGACAGCAATGAGCCGCAGGATGCTCATTAATGTAGGAAAATGTTTTATAAATAATTCACAAATTCATCATGTTAACTGTCCTGCCATCAATCAGACATTATTCATTTACATTAAATATGAGCTGTAATTGTCCTGTAAGTAGAGAATACTAATCACCTCCTCGTAAACACATCATGTTGCTTTAAGTGGGACCAGCTGCATGACATGACACACTGTGATATGCATCTTTATGTAATATAAGATGTAAATAGGCTGTTGTATTGCAATTACCTGTTCACAAAGGAATTCAGATTAGAGAGTAGTTACAAATTGTGTTTTAACTGCGCTGCCAATGAATGTCAAAGTCAAATCTAGGATCTGCTGGTCACCATGACAGCTGATGTGGGCATTTCAACCTTGACTGTCTCAGGGGTTTTAGGAAATTGTGAGTGTTCACCAGATCCTACCTGATCTCTGGCAGTCTACATGTTGCATCTGCATGCGGTCCATGCTGGGTCCTGGTTCCTGCAGCTCCTCCTTGTCCAGGTCCCAGTCCAGATCCAGACCTCCAGAGCAGTGGAGGACTTCACCGACCAGTGGCCCACCCTGGGCGTCACACACCTTCCTGTATGCCATGATGTCACCTAGATTTCAAACACATCAAATTGTCATTAAATTTTCCCCATGCCCAATTCAGTACTAAACATTAGCCCATTTTCAGCTAAATGTCCCAGGAAAAAGTTTCATAAAAACCTTCTGGGGTTATAAAAAAGTGGGTAAAGTACAGGCTATTGGAAACCTTTGCATGTATTGAATGCTCAACACAGAGGGTTGCCAGTTGACGTCCATTGCATTGGGGCAAATGTTAAATCAGTAAAACTTCTGTGTCAGACAAAGATTTTTTCCCTTTGGTTAAAATACATATATTGACTGTATAGGTTACCTTACAAACACATGTATCATAGCTTAAAAACAAATGCATTTTGACCTAGTCTATTTGGATGGTGTGAATGAGCCATTCATCTATTTGCCAGCTCAGCCTCTTCTAGCTTTTATTACTACTGCATTACAGGGGCGACTGCAGAAATGAAGTAAGAGGGCTAACAACAGCATCATAATTAGAAGCGTATGGCCACTTTTAGGCTGCCGTATTAGATGCGTTGGGGGTTTGAGCAGGCTGATATGCACTGGCCCCAGTTGAAAACAACCATAGAATCAACGCATCCTCAGCAGAGAAGATTTTACTCCTACTCGAGAGATTTCACCAGACACAAGCTCAACGACATAAAACAAAGATGATGGAACAGCTGTCAACTTTCCATACCCAAATTTAACAGATCTAACCATTACATTCCAATACACCACTTACTGAGTGCCTATAATCAGCATAAGGCATGAAGACATTTGGGATCCCTACTGAGACCTCTCTGTAGTTAACACAGGCAGAGAGTGCAGAAAGCCTGGTACAAGCCACCTGGGTCAGATTAAAACCGCTCATTTGACTCAAGGTAATGGATGTTACGTGAGTGCTGGATATAGACGAAAATGTGATAACTGTGGTTAAAAGCTATTTGGGCTAAGTTACTGACCGGAGCCTCTCAGCACACAATTATAAAGACTAAAAGCACCGCAGGGTGCTGTGATGCATTTACACATACTAATGTGACTGAGAGATCGCAAGCTAGAGTTGAGTAGTGGATCTGAGCGTGTGTGTGTGTGTGTGTTGCCCAGTTAAACCAGCTCTACCTTCACTATAGCTGCTACACAGCTTCGATTAAACCTCACCATGGGATCACATGCATGAAGACGTGTGTGCGTGTGCCCGTGCATGCGTTTGACATCTGCGATCCGACTGGAGATCAGCTATATAAAACCTCCCAGCTCGTGTCTTTGGTATGTCATTAAGTTTAACAGTCCCTTTTACACCCTCCATCATCAAAGTCCACCGAGAATGGGCAAATGAACTGCCCAGTCAATAACCACTTGGGATAGAATAATAAAAAAAAAAAAAAAAACATTTAAATAAAATCAAACTCCCCAAAAATGCAGTCAAACTTATAGGCCATTATTCATTGAAAACTTTTCACTTTACTGGATACTTTATTCTTCAAATGATTACTGGTTCAAACCACCTGGATTCCAGTTGAGAGAAATGGAGACATGAGCAGAAAAATCACTAAGTGCTTATAACGTAGTAACCATTGAATAATACTGAAACAACTCCTTTATAGAAGGTAGACGTGTGTGTGTCATATGACGTACAGTTCTGGTTGTGGACACTATATGAAAATCAATAAACACAACAGACCGTTTACAAGGATGACTCATTTAAAGCGCACCCCAATGACCCAGAGACTTTCCATTGCCATCCTAGCTATAAAAAAAAGTGAAATGCGTCATGTTTTTCCAGGACTATGACATCGAAGACCAAATTGGCACATGCTGCATTCAGGTCTAGGCTGTTTATGTAACCACGATAACGACGAACGTAAAGCCAGTGTTGATGCTTTAGTTGCCAGGAGTGGATATTATATTATTACTGGGCAGTGCTTCCTTCAACCTCCAGCTAATTTCAGCAGCAGTTGAGTAGCTTTCCGTAAATCGCGAACACACAAGTACACTTATATCTGTACTTCATGACTGTAAGGTTGTAGAATTTGTGTGGCATTATATGGATACAACTGTTGAACACGGTAATTGGAAAATATTACGCTTTATATTTCAGACTCACATAAAGGATATTCTATAACATTTTATTGTAGAACTGTTTGTTACTTGTGTTAATGATCTTCCCAGTCTCACCCCTGGTTTCCATTGGGTGCGTGTCTTTAATGATTCGTGTAGGACGCTGTTTTGTTCCATTCACCACGCGACTGCACAACCCACCGCGAGCCTTACAGAAGCAGAGCGTGCCACCAGTTGATCCAGTAGATTTTTGATGATTTTTGATGATTTTTGTGCCTCCAACATGTCCCGGTAGAATCTAGGTGTCATACCCGAAACCAGAGAGTAATCTTTATGTGATGCTGTTGAATGTTGGTCAATCGGTCATGATTCTACATCACTTCGGCTCAGAATAGGTTGCAGATGCCTGAGTGACTGCAGAATTGACAGAGTAGCCCCTTTTTATTTTTTAGGATTCCAGATTCAAGAGAGATTGAGATGGAAAGAGGAGACACTGGGGGAAAGAGGAGCACAGCTGGAGACAATTAGAGGAAGAGTCCTGGAGAGAAGGGGAAGAGAGGCACAGTGAGGAAAGACGACATAGAGGCAGTGACAGACACACAAAGCCAAATAGTTGAAAAACAGGAAGGCAGGAAAGAAGAGGCAGAGTGTTTATAGATGAAGGGGAGTGGGTAAAAAGCAGAGAGAAGAGGTCTGGGAGTTCCCTGGCATCAATCTTCAATGCTTCACCACACTTTCATTACTTCCAGCTCAATGCAGATGAAGGATCCTCTCAGTAAAATAGAACAGAAGTTCATTTAACTGCTGACCTCCTGTTACAGCCACACACACTTCAGTGGGATTTTAGCCTGATACCTTTCACTGCTGGAGAGTGAAAGCCGTGTAACTAGATTCTCTTTCCTTTCTTTTTTTCCTTGTATGTACAGGCCGTTTGACTTCAGTACCCAATGTGCTCTTTAGATTTCAGAGAAGCAATTCATTAAAGATTAGACGGTTGCTTTGTGAAATATAGTTTGCCTTAGCCAATTTGACTTTTGCACTTTCTCTTGGTTTTTCCTTGGTAAAGAAATAGTGCAGCAGTTGGAATAGTCCCACTTAAAGTATTGTCCTCTTATGGTACATTTCCTGATCACGTGAAAGTCACCAATAGTGGTCCAAATGCCACGAGTTGCAAAATACGAACAATGAGTTAGGAGGTTGAGTCCACTGCTCAGCCACTACAACAACAATATTATAGATGTGTGATAGAGAGATCCATATAGCAGTGTCTATAATCAAAAACTCTTCTTGAGCCCACCCAAACATGCAATGCTAAGTTATCTTATACAGAGAAAATAAACATGAATACACGTGGTTATCGATGCTGATTCTTCACCAACAGCCACCTGATAGCCACCGCTTAACTTTCCCCACCAATGATGATGCATTTTGTCAACTGCACTTCCCTGTATCTCAGTCTGTCGCCCAGTCAAATAATGTCGCCCTCCTGTTAGAATTGTGTTTTTCTGTAATGCACCGGCAGCACAAATACATGAAGACAAGCACATTTCAACTACTGTCTCTCAGTTGTGATTTACTTTTTAATTGTTTCATGACCTCTGCGAAGGAGTTTCTGTTTTCACCCGTGTTCATTTGTTGGTTAGTTTCTCAGCAATATTACACAGAAACTGTTAAACAGATTTGCTTGAACTTGGGGAATGCTCTCCGCCCAGAGTAGTGACTGATCCAAGGACCATGGCTGAGGTTAACGCTCTTCTGATTGCCAATCTTTTACAAAAATGTTCCAACCTTTTACTTCAGTATTTGTACATTTATACTTAATATTCAAAGTGGTGCAGTGGATCGTAGATGTTCTGCACTGTGTAGTTGATTGCTGTATCGATATTTTTCACGCAAACATGACAACAATAAAGGAAACACAGGATCGCTACGGTGTGAAAAAAAAATAGCCTCATCAAGTATGTACTTCATGTAATGAGTCATAAAAGCCTCCATTATATGCAGTTGCAGATCAAAGCATTTTTTTTTTTTTTCTTAAATAGCAGTCATTTACAGAGCCGAGTCGGAGAACAAATTCTGCATAACAAATAAAAAAGTCTGATGCAACAGCTGCGTTGTTTGACCTTCACAGCCACGCATAATCGGAAACAGCGCTGTGGCTTTGAAGAGGTGAGCAAGAACAGCATTGGTATGCGAGGACAAAGCCCCCCTTCAAATAATGCCTCTGATATCAAGAACTTGCACATGAGGACACACACACACACACACACACACACACACACACACACACACACACACACACACACACACACACACACACACAGCCGACTACTTCTATAGGAAGACAAATGCCGGCTTGAGGAACAAAGTTGTCTTTCATCTTGTCTCTTGCAGCTCCGGGCAGATTGACAGGTCATCTGTTGTATCTGCTATCTTTCACTACTTTACAGTAAATTCACCTCTCATTCATAAATTACCTGCAACACCGGGGTGCCGGTGAGGCTGTCGAACACATTTAGTGTGATCAGTGTGGAGAGACAAAGGGCGGGAGGGAGAGGATTTTTTTTTTTCCCAAAACACTCCTCCTCACCAATCATTTCAATCTGACATGACCTTGTCAGCTGCCATAGCTACAGAGCATGAAGCGAGCTGTCAGTCATGGCTTTCCCTCCCAGTGCCAGGAATGCAGGGGGAAATGCTCGCAAATGCCACAAAGTATTCACAATCCCTTGTATATTATACATTGAAACAACCTCACAGTTACACTTCAATGTATATTTTTACGTTCATGAATAATACACATGCAGATTATACAATCACCCCCCATGCCCTGATGGATCCCCTGGTGGTATTCTAAAATAACGGAAGAAATGGTTTAGAACCACTTGGGACAAATAATAAAAGCAACAGTGTAATGAAATGATTGAGTGTCTCCATGGAGACTTGGCTCACATTTTACAGCGGTCAATGGCAAATGAGGTGCAATCATATGCTTGCAGGAAGTCCAAAGCTTAATCACATGTGTGGGAATGTAAAGGTGCAAACTTCTTTGCAAAATGATGTGTAACTGGGTGTCTGTGGGTTCCTTTTAATCAGTCAACATTAACCCAGAAACTGATTTAATAACAAATCATGTTCACTACTGAATTGTTATCAATCATGCCATTATTAAAAGCTCAACTAGCGGCCTTCACAGGTAAGATATTACATTTAGAAAACAGTCTGAGGAAGAAATATTTCAAAAAATAAAGCCATCTGGTCTGTGGAACCACCAGACAGAACCTTCTACTGGGAACACAAGCTGGAACGGAAAACATCAATGTCTTATTCCTGGTATTGTATTGGCAGTCTGTTCATTTAAAATCGGCTGCGTGTGTGTGTGTGGTGTCTGCAGAGAGAAAGAATCAACATGCAGCTTATTGGAATCCATCTAATCACACAGCCAAAGGTAGACTCTGTTCATTTCCGCGTAACATATAACCTGCATCTCATGAGCCGACATCCATCCATAACCGCATCAACATCTGCCCAGCACCATGTAGCTGTGAGAGTTTGTTACAGGCTGCAGGGCCATCAGAGAAAAACCTTTATTTTTATAGTGTTCATGAATTAAAGATGGCTTCCCCTGGGGTGTCGAGGGAAAGTGGAGGCTTTATGGATCTCTCTCTCTCTCCTCCGCATTAAATCTTCTGAATACCACAGGCCATGTCTCAGGATGTTAGACACGGAAAACAATAACAGCCAAACATTCTTATCTAGCAGTTTGTTTGTATTTCTTCCTCTCAATAACAGTTTTCATTCTTGTTTTCTCTCTCGCTTCCTGCCCTCGCTTTCGTTCTCACTATATTACATGCACTGAACGTTCAACCAGTCCATTAAAAACTGCATTACCCACAAGTCAACAGGTTATGTAGTCCATTACAGCTGAAGGTCAGGTTTTCTTCTTCTATTGTGGGTCGATCTCAGAAAGGAGAACAGGCAGATGTGGGTGGATGGCATAATAGATGAAGTTCTGCTTCAGGAAGCATCACAACACACTCAAAAATGTACATTGTGAAAAAACGTCTTTCATACAGACTCAGTGAAAATAGTCAGGAACTTGATGTGTTACTTTAACCAGTAAATCAATAAAAAACAACTAATTTATATATTTTATAAATCTGAAAAAAATGAACCTATATTATCATCAGCATATCAATAACTCCTGCCAATAAGTCTCATGTTGTTTGTCAATTGAAATACTCTGAACAGTAGGGCCCACAAGTCTGAGAGCACTAGTTAAAATACTTTAAGACTACTACAATTGTTTCAAATGTAATACTTTTGGCATTTATTTGAGTTGAATCTTTGAAAAATCAAAAACATTAAGAATACGTTAGTATTTGTTAGTACACGTTCACGATTACATTCACTCCAGCTGGCATGGACTCCACAGGTTTAAGCAAAAGCTGATGACTCACGTTATCCCAAAATGGTTTGAAAATGTGTTCCACAAAGCTGATGTCAAGTGCTGGACAAATGTTCAGTGTGGTTGAGGTCCGGTGACTGTTGAGGAAAATCCATAACAGTCAGGACTACTTGGTCTTCTTTGGTCCTCAAGTGGTTATTGCGAGTAGTAATCTCGGACATATTAGACCCTGTGGTTGGTACTTTACACTCCAATACTTTGAGTGACTCCATTTTTTCTCCTGTCAGCCTGATTTTAGCAGTAGGAGATAGACGAAAGAGCACACAAGTTGACAATTGTTGGCCTGTTTTGGCTCAACATCTAAACTTGGCAACCACATAAACTTTTAAGTCCAGACTGCTAAATGAGCTTCGGGGTTCCATTTATGTACATATGGCACACGGAAAACCTGAGCACCTAATCAATAAAGCAGCCAGCTGTATTGATTAAAATGGGACTGTATCTGTTATGAGTGGAAATGTGGCAGAAACACACAGTTATGCAAGAGACAAATTGGCATATGTGACACCTGAGGGGAACACTACATTATAGATTTGGCAAGGACACCAAACGACTCACTGAATGATCAGATTTCAGAGACCAGAGTCTGTCAAACTTGAACTGTGGTCGAACTGCATCCACCAGAATGTCTACACCAGAGGGAGTTACACTCTCCCACAGAACACACTGCTCCTGCACTGCCTGAAACACCTGGTTTTGTGTCTAGCCTTTACTCCTGTAACTTATGTGTCATTATGTAACAGCTGTTATATAAATATATATTATCAGAAGCAGAAATCAGATATTCCTTTATTGTTCCCGCAAATGGGGGTATGTGTGCATCACAGCAGCCAAAAGACAGTTAAATAATTTTCATATATATATTATAAAATATATACACTCCAGTCAGTCAGCAGACATACAGTTGCTGCTGTGGTGGGGCGTTATTTTAGATCACACTACCTTGGTTGACATAAGCCGCCCTTCTCTGCCTCTGATTGGCTACATCCTGTCCATTGAGTAATGTGCATGTGCAATTTTCACTAAAGATTGAACAGAGGTGAGATGTCTCACTCACTGTAGCTAAAACGGAGCGTTCAAGACACAGTGTGAAAAACTAAGTATGTAACCCCATTTCATTAGGACCCCCAAAATAAGCATAATATTACCTCTTCCAAATAAAATCTTTCTGAACATTATACTTTTGTGTCAGATGTTCAGCCGTGGATGCATTTCAGTGTGTTTAAGAACCATAACATGAAACATGAGCAGCACTAAACAATATTTATTTATATATACGACGCTGATATACTCTAAGTGCATTACCATCGCTTCTGCTTATTCTGTGTCAAAGTCATATTAAAGTCAGATTAGATTAGCCCCTCCATTGGGTTAAAAAAAAAAAAAGCTCTACTGGAAACTTTGAGAGATATTTGATAAACTACTGACAAAATGCCATGTGGCATTTATCTAAGATTGTGTTAATGTGTCTTAAAATGCCATCGAATTGATATAAGCTATCACAAGTGTCTTTGAGAATTACCAGCTGCAAAATGCCACATTCTGGGAATATTTAATTCTGGGAAGATGCCATTATTGGTAGAGATGCCAGATCCTGGACCAAACCCCCAAGGGACAAGTGAATGTGATGTGATTGAAAGTTATGTAAATCTGAATTAAGCTTGAAGACTTCTCTGGCATGAAACAGAAAAAAAAAGTTTATCAATAACCCCCCTGACACCATAAGAATAAACTTTCTGTGCTGTATTCTTTAGAAAATGCTCCAGCTCCCAAGGCATGTGAGGTGGTACACAAGTAGGTTAAAACATACACATGGCTGACTCTTACAAAAGCCTCTCCTGTATTACAATGATGCAATTCAAAACACAGCACATTCTATTTCCTCTCGAGACCCTCTATCTGACAATGACATGTTTCCCAAGGGCCAATATACAGTAATTACAAACCTGTACGCATCCACAAAAATACACACAAGTTGTTTTTTCACTGTCTGTTTCTGACAGCTGCCATCAGCCCCCTCCGCTAACCAATCCTTTTATCTGACAACAGCATCATGCATGGCCAAGGGGAGATCTACACCCACACACACACACACACGCACACACACATTCACAGCCATAAACACCTTCATCTCCCCAGCCCTCCAACGCCAAACACCTCTCCTGTTTGATCTCTCCCATCCATCCCCCTGTTTAATCCCCGCTTCTCCCTTGGCTTCCACCAAATGAAATGCAAATAGCCCGGCATAACCTGGGGCGTCATTTATCTAAATTAGAGCGCTGAGTGTGGATCCCCATGGGGCGCCCATATGCTAGCGCAGTTAGCGTCATTAGCTTCATTAGCCTGTGTCAGACCATTAATTACACATCAAGCCTATCAGTTAGCTGGGGCATGGGGTTCCCATCCACTCTGGACTTTGGTGGGCCGGAAAGAAAGACAGAGAAGCTTTTATCAGTGGGAGGGATGGAAAGATGGTGTCTCTCAGCCTCTTTTGTTAAGTGGGAATTTGAAAACAATTAAAGTCATCTATGAAATGGCCAAGCACCAAAACATAATAAACTAATCATGATCATCATCAGTCAAGACTTTGTTCTTTGGAAAACCATCTGTTAAGTAACTTGCTGTTAGATGTGACCTAGAACTGTTTTTTTTCCCCATTCCAGGATCACATTGGTTGAAAAGCCAAAGCTGTTAAGAGTGTTAAGATGCTATTTTTCTGTAGATTGTATACCTGAGAGGAGTTGCATTGGATTTACCTGCAGTAAATGACAAACAAGTCTCAGGTTAGGTGATCATTTTGATTTAGTTTTCTGATAAAACCGCTGATATCTGTGTCATTGTTGTAGTTTCACTGTCAAACATTGTGACCTTTGTTTCACTAAAAATAAATTTGGAAAATTTGGCTGTAGTCAATTCTATTTATATAGCTCAAAATGACAATCACAGTTCCTTCCAATCTGTACAGTCAACGACATCCTCTGTCCTTCGACCCACGATTAGAATAATAAAAAATTGATTAGGGAATCCAGAAATGTTTGAAAACTGTTGCAGTACAAGTAGAGAAGAGTAGAGAAGAGTAAGTCAACAAACATGGCCATTAATGTCAGTTACATGGTAGCAGCTATCTAAAGTTTATGCTGTTTTACATTCACCACTAATTGTCATACCAGCCCAAGTAGCAGCAGAACCACAGAGGGTGTTGAATTGAGCAGTGGTTGCAGTTAATTGCTTATGGATTACTGTTCAAACATCTAAAATCCTACAAGACAATTTTTCTACTTAGTTCCTGCATTCCGCAATGTCTGGGCAGGCGTGTTGGCTCTTAAACCATGACTGTGAAAGAACCACAACAAATCTTGCACACTGTTAAACATTTGCACTCACTTTATTTGAACTGAAACTAGAGGCTGACTGAGAGGCCGCTTGGCTTTATGTGGTACAGACGACATGGTGCAGTAGTTAGGGGACGTTCTTCGCCCTGAGGTGAGTCTTTCAGATAGCACTTAGGGCACTTTCAGACTGACAACACCCCTCTGGCGAAACAACACACAAGTCCACACTAGCGTGGGTGAGAGGATTAAACGAGTAACAAGGTCCAGCCTTGTCACTTAGGTGTTGATGCTCTTGTGAGTCAGCGAAGGAGAAAAAAGTTAAATTTCTACAATACTTGCTACATGTTACGATTTATTTAACTGACTAACTAAAGATGTAACAAAAATGGAGTCAGGATTTGTTTTGTTGGACCATTTTTGGCCACGGCTCTCCGACCCACATCAATGATCTTAATTCATGGGGAACTAATTTCTCTTCAATTTTTTTTTTGACACAATACCTGGTTTGATGGTTTGAACCCAATCCCACACACCAGGACTATGCTGTGAGGCAATTTCGGCATAGTGGAATGATGATGCACACTGGCCCGAAAAGCATTTCCCAACACAAAATCAGTAAAATGCAGTGGCTGCAAAACTGGAGAATACGTTACAAATCCCTAAAAATTGTTCTTTGTATTATCAGAATTGATTCACAAGGTTCAGGAAATTCTGGAAAGTCTAGGAGACCTGTGTGATTAAATTATTGTATTCCGATTGTATTGTAATTCTGGGGGTCAAAAGTCATGTAGTTTGGCCAGGGGAAGTCTTAAAAGTGTGGGCTCTCAGCGGGAGAATGATTCTTGTGCACATGCTCTACAGGCCCAACAACACAGGAGCATGAAGCTGGTCAACCATGTTAACACACTGACTGGCTGGACGCAGTTATGGGTAGCGTCATCATTTCAGTGAGGGGACAAAAAACGGAATCTGAGACAGATATGGCTATGGAGAAACAATCATGAACAGTATAGTCAACACATATCAGTCAATGAACGCCCATGGGCATAAAATGAAAACACTATTTCCCTGAGTAAGTTAGATTGACTTATTTACTACATTTTTATAAACACACACAGTGTACAGACCGCTGAAATCATCCATACACACACACACACACACACACATTCACACTGATGGCCGAGGCTGCTCATCCGGAGCAATTTGCGGTCAATATCTTGCTCAAGGATACTTCAACATGCAGCTGGGGGGAGCTGGGGATCCGAACCAGCGATCTTTCCGATTACTAGACGACCCACTCTACTTCCTGAGCTACAGCCGCCCCAAGGTTGCCATTTTGTGCCTATTTCATAACGACTATATTTTACGAAGAGCTCAAATAAAAATGTATTATATCTCTCTCAAGCCATTGTTGCACTTGTTTAGTTTAATTTCTGTGACATTGAATGTGAAAAGAAGTGGTTGTACTTGAGAAAACATTCATCACATTCATTACGACAGTTGGCTAAAGTTAAGAGAAAATACATTCATACCATAATGAGGATTGTAAAAATCAAATACACCTTTGACATAGTTATATGAAAAGACACTGACATGAGTCTGATGATGAACTCGCTCAACACACAGCTGAGAAAACATTCCATCCCCAAGAGGTTGTGTGTTTTTCATTAGTGTGTTTCACATTTCAACTGGAATGTATTCTATCATGTGCTCAGAGCGACACCCATGTTTTCAGTGTCATGAGGATATCAGGGAGACAAATGAGCCCATCCTGTGACTCACAAATGATGAACTTCTATTTTGTTGAAAGTCACACCCTCTGTGCACACAAACACAATTACATCTAAATATAGGCCGGATCATGCTGCTGAACGGCTAATGCACATCACTCATTATCACCTGCTACTATCACACATATGTACACATACGAGTGTCACCTTCCCCCTGAGTTTGTGTTGGCAGTGGCACATATGTATAAACAAGGATTGTCATAAATAAAGACAATACACAGAATGAATGAACATAGACACAACGTTTGGGATGCACAGTGGATGGACAGGTGACATATTGGTCACTGTTTTTGGACAGCTTCAGCACTACACAAAAAAATGTCATCTCCCAAAAAACACAATAAACATTGATCTTTTTGTTTACACGGAAGGAAAAGAAAAAATCTGGATGGAACAGTGTTCACTTGCATCGTCCTACAACAAATCTGCATCCATCCTACGCTGACTCCCTCCTGCTGGGTGCCACCTCGACTTTTCTTTTTTTCCCCCTTCAGCAGCAAAGGTAAGTCAGGCTGCTGTTAAGGTTGTGGGTGTAATTATATTTAGCCATGCTACTCTTAACCAGTCGCTGAACCACTTGGCTGGGTGAGAAGCCTGATGGCCCTCACCATCTGTAACACACACACACACACACACACTCACACAAGCCACCTCCTCATGCAGGCGTTCACATGTATCACCTTAACAGAGACAAACATGTGTATACTATGCAGCTGTATATGTATGCTCATATGGGAAAGGTTTTTCATTTTCAGCTGTTCCTGAGGCTGAATTATTCCACATCTCACATCTTACTGCGGTCCAAATCTGCACGGCAATCCTTCAGGCTATGTGTGTGTATGTGCCCACATATGAGAGTGTGTCAGTGTGTGAACACTACCTGGCAGAGTTCTCGGCCAGCCTCGGTGAACAGATGGTCCTCCAGCAGGTAATAATGACCCAAGACAAACTCTTAAATTGATTATGCCTTTGTGAGAGCAGAGATACAAAGTATCACTGCCACAGAGAGGGAAAGAGAGGGACAGCAAGTCCCTCAGCTGAGACCAAATCCAAGTATATGATGTATTGATGCAGAAGGAGCAGAAGAAAAATAGTCCAAACTCCTCAAGTCAACACATTCCTTAAGATTGCAATGTTGTTACGCTTACAGAAACTATTTTACTAACTGCATTGGAACAGAGTTGTGGTGGTTTGGCATAACCGGTTGATGTCGTCATCATCAAGGTCATTTTCTTGTGAAACGTGACAATAACTGATATTAAAAGGTCATTTCAATTTGAGTGTTATTATCATAATTCAGGATAGAGATGCACCAATTGAAATTTTATTGGCAGATTTTGATTTTTTTCTGTAAGGTACATTTAGAAGCAACAGTTTGGGTGATAATTGTTTTACTCACATGTTTTCTCTTCCAAAGAACCTGTCATATCGTGTCACTGCTTGTGTTGCTACATTAAAAGGTATTTCCTTTAGTCAGAGAGCACAGCATTATCATTGTTATTGAATTATCACTAAAAGGACAATTTAAAAAAAAAAAACAACCCCTAAATAAAAATATACCAAGTGTAACGGTGGACTAACCTCTCTTTCTTTTCAGACGTCTGTTTTAATTTGACATTCGCAAAGCTGATTTATTCACTCAATTTCCGTTTAGCTGAAACAGGGATATTTTTGTTAAATTTCAAACATCTCTGACAAATTATCTTGACAGCTGGATCGGAAACATTGTTGCTTACAGCAAAAAATTAAAAAAACAAGGACAGAAAGATTTTGAGACAGGAGAAAAAAATTATGTCAAAGCAAGGCTGATGGACAGAGAGAGGGAAAGCGAGAGATGCCTGACAAAGTCTCAGTCAGCCCCGAGGCAATGGGTAATTTAGATATGGAAACTTTCCCTCAAGTATTTGGAGCAAAATGAGGCACTCACAGCGAGCTCAGCGCCCTTCCTGCAGGGCCCACCGCTCGCCATCAGCATTGTGTGCAGTGCCTGGACTGAGTGGTCGTTTCATGACCGATGACTCAATAAAGAAACTTGGCTGATGCTTAATTACAAAGAGGAAACCTTTTAAATGGGCAATGAATGAAACATGGTGAGGAAAATACTTACTCTATATCAAACATAGACATAAGAATTAATGATGTACGAACTGAATTAGACAGTCAGTACCATTGGTGTTTCCTATGTACAAAATCAAACAGAGTTCTGAGGAAGCTTTAAAGAAAAAGCTTTTCCTTCCAAAGGAAAAAAAAACAAACAAATCCTTTTGCCTACGGGCTTTAAAGTCTTAGTCTAATCATGTGAATCACACGATAGATGCACAAGCTATACACTAGCATCTCATACAAGTGAGTAACCCATGGCGTTGCTGATTTGTTTGTTCCACTGTGTGCAATTACCCTTAAATGAACTCTTTGCTTGTCTCTTTGTAAACTCGTGTGTAGATCTGGGGCAATGCACAGTGGCAGCCAATGACGTCAGAGCATCCACTCCTGTTGTTTAAGTCTCTGTCATGATATACGTCACCGTGGACGCACATCTCCACATTTAAATACACTATTCCGTTCCTGTGGCACATACTTTTGTTCACACTGTTAGACACAGTAACTAGGTGCTGAACACATTTAGCAGCTGAAGAGATGTTTGACAGATACAGAGTGGACATGAATGTTTTGTGTGGATTATCAACAGGTTCACTGTATCAACAGAAAAGGTGGGGTTGTTTTGAATGTTGTGCTCACGACTTGTTTCTGCTGCATCACTGCAGGATTCATGCAGATTCAACAACAGAGGTGGAAGTAACTAATTACATCTACTCAAATTAATGTAATTAAATCACCTTCTTGGATACTTGTGCTATTACATTTTTTCAGGTCTGCAAGTGTACTCATACTTAAATATGCATTATTAAAGTCATAATTCTGCCCTGAGGATAATTTGAATCAATATCAAAATCTTTAATCTGCAATCTTGTAGCCAATAAGGCTTTGGACATGGAAGCAGGCCAATGAGAACCCAGATAAAAAAACAGAAACAAATTCTGCATTGGGCCCAATTCCACTAAGCAAAACAGGCACCTGCTACTGAAAATGCACCAAACATCAACAGTTAAAAAGTAACTAATACTCTGAGCAGTCTTGGGGAAGAATACTTTTATTAATACTTTTAGAATACTCAATTATTTTAATATCAATAGTTTTATTTGTAGTTGAGAAATATGCCAGTAATGTAACCGTACTTGTACTCACATGCTAACACTAGCAGCTGAGATGGTGACGATGGTTGTTATTGTGAGTATGTTAGAAGCTAATGTTAAAGTAGCATATAGTGTACCCTCACGCAGCTGCACAAAGGTTTATTGTAATAAAATTTAGTCGAGAACATTACCACTAAAATAGAGCACATGGTTATGTTGTAGTCCAAAGGTCAGGAACACGAATGATCACGATTGTTAACAAACCCACAGTGTAGCCATTATCTACAATCAGGGAGTTGCCACAGAGTATTTGCAGCGATGATACTGTGGCTGATCTTAATCTCGTTATAGAAGTGTTAGCAAATCGCTGTCAATAAATAACCCTATTAGAACACTAAAGCTATTTCACAGACTTGATTGATTTTATTCCCACCAGAAACACACATCATAGGCCAACACAACGGCAATAATGGTTATAATTGCCTTCTCGGGGATGCTGTCAAGCAAGGCATTGTGCACAACACCTAGCAACAGGCTCAGCATCACCTGATCACCTCTTACCTTTGTCTTGCTCAGTGGTCCTGTCTTTAATCACTTCCCTGCTGGAAGTCCTTTTAAGGATTTTTTTCTTTTTTGGCCAGGTTGAAAACTATCTGAAAGTATTCTCAATGCTTGTGAAAATGGCCGCAGGGCTGGGTGGTAAGTCATCAGCGGGGGAGATCTGTTTCATAACATCAAATCTGAGGCCAGAGGGATGTGAGGAAGGGTTTATTTTTTCTTCATGCTCTCTAAAACCAAATTGATCTTTTAACTGTCACGCCTCCCATTTCCAATTTTAGCCTGCTTCTTCCATTATTTAATTCTGAAGTTGCCTGTTTCTTGTCATATTTCACACTCTTGTGTGGTTAACCACATACATGTCATGTGCATTCAGTGCCACACACAAACACGACTGTCAATGAATTGCACTGGTTGTGTGCAGTCACACAAACAAAAACACAACACAAGGTGATATTTAATATTTCCTTTAGACTCCCAGGGAGCTTTAATCCGACCACAGCTTGACAGGGGAAGAGACAGATGACAATAGGCTTATTGTCTCACAGCACGAGATCTGACCTTTTTACATGCATTCAGACATATGCGTAAACACTACCTAATAATTAATGTGAGTGACATTTGAAAACATGTTTCTCATACAACCACAAATACAACATTATGAGAGCTATGTCTCTCAAGAGGAGGTAAAAGCTAAAATTAGCAAGAAAACATTTGAGCCTTCATTTTATTGTTAAATAAAAGGTATTAAGTGTCATCTACACTTGATTATCCTCATGAAGCAAAACAATTATTCATGTGTAAAATAACTAAAAACATAATCCCAGAATCATTTTATACACTATCCTAATTCTCATGTAATCTGCAGAACATCTAACTCCATAAGAGGAAATATAGAAATGAAGGCAGTTCACATTAAATATTGTCAAATTATGGGCAGCATTTGTTTTTCATGAGTCATACTGATGCATTCGACTCAATGCAGAAACTACTAAAACAAACACATTCAAAAGCAGGAATGTTTAGCCATCCAGGAATACTTGCACTGTCATTCCACGGCAAAGCTGTGATTTGTATTGTGAAGATTTATGATATTGGACAACTTGATTTTTTTCTGTTTTTCTGCCATTTTCAGCCAGAAATGTAACATTTAAAGATCTATAATTGATCCAAGTCCAAAACATGAATTTTAGCTAAATCTTGAATTACATCATGAATAATAGAAAATAAAACTTGTCTGTGAGCTTGTAAGGTTTTTGTTTCTGGAACACATTATGATTGGTTCTAAAGGCAAAATCCATTACTGAGGATGTGGCACATAATGTATCACTGGATATTGAAACAAATGTGGAAAGATTAAATTAAATAAATATCAGGGTGTCCTACCAAAACAATTACATGAGCATGAGCATCATAAATTAATCTGCACACTTTTGTTTGTAATACAATATATTAAAAAGATGGCTGAGCCAAGTGCAAGAGCTAATTAGTTTAGAAAAGCCATGTCACAGTTACTTGGGTTTTTAGTCTGATTCAATAAGGTGGATGTCACAAATACACTAATTCTGGTTCAATTTGTTACACTGTAAAGTACGGCGTACTGTGACTGTATTTACATACATATATCTACATGATGTAATGTTATCTTTCAGATCATAGATTCAAAACATTAGTTCACCAACTCTTGTGGATTTGATTTTTATTGTTGGGTATCAAGACTTCATTTTAATAAAAAAGAAATATGACAAGGATGAACAATTTGACATTGACTGTGTATGTAGTCCTGAAAGGATATCCTAAAGTCTTAGTTGTAAACATAAACATTTCTCATTTATTTCCAATCAGCACCACAACACATTGTGTTCTAGACAACAGTGAGCTTTTCAATATATGATCCTTGTTCTTTCCCAAAGAAATGGCCTTCAGCTCTAAACTACCCTCCTACAGAAGTGACAAGTCCTCACTTTGGAGGGGTTTGTCTTCAGTCAGTGAGAGAAAGATCAAGTGATCAGTGTGAGTATCGGGGTTTTGAAGAAAAATATGAAGTTGTGGTTGATTAAATGAACAGAGCCGGAGAAGGAGTGGGTGAGGGGAGGATTTGAGCTGGCGGTTCAGAGAGATGTGGGATGCTAGGATGCTTAACAAGTTTTGAGGATCAAGGACTGTGCATCCACAGTCACTCGTTACAGAATCGGAAGGCCAGACACATGAATTCGTCTAAAAACTTTCTTTGAATGCAGGCGTTAGATCAGCCTTACTCCTCGACTTGTTTTCCTGGCAGAGTGGAAGGCAGCACTTGGCAGACTCTCCACTGAAACCAATTCTAATGAAATTCTCTGATACTGCATCTCTACCACAAAACTCTGAACTGCCCACTGAAAACAGAACAAATGAAATTCTATGAATCAACATTTAAACTGTATGACACTAGCACTGCCCACTGAAACCGATGCTAATGAAAACCTCTGAAACAACATTTTCACCAATAACTCTCTGTTGTGGGATGCCAGTTTCTTCTGGACGGCATGGCTATCCCTGTCTGTCAGGCTGGAAACACTGCAGTAAACACCTACCTGTCTTTTAATTAAAGGACTATAGTGAACAGAGTTAAACAACCTGTACTAGTGTTACTAACTAGTATTTTACAGGAACTATTTTCTCCCACCATAGACAAACTGCGGAATGGTTAAGATTAAAGGAGGTTTGGGGGAAAAAAAATTATTGATTTTCACTTCGTCTGACCTCAGTGAAAAGTGATCTGCCTCGAAGCAATTTGAAGTACAAAAGTAAAAGTTCATTGCTTTTCCTTTTGGGTCCTTAATCGTAATGATGCCCCAAATTGGTACTCAGTAATCAAACATTTGAGAACCTCTGATTTAAACACATCATTTTAGGCGACCTACTGAGACTGAGTAGAAAACGGTGGAGACACGAGAAGGAAGAGTGCCATTGTTAGCCACAGACATGTGAATTCAACATTTTATGTGTAAATAGAAGCATCTATTCTTCAAAAGTTGTTTTTAACATCATTTCATTTAAAGTAGCTTGACACCGTGTATATATGTTTTTATATATTCATAAAAGTACAGTTAAGTCTCCAATTCAATATTTATTGTTGGTTAGCAACTGAGAGCTAAACATCCATTTTTATATGCAGATTCCCCAGCTAATGTGTGATTCTAGATACAGTCGTACATGCATTATGCAGCTTTAACATAGATAAGACAGACTGCTGATAATGTATCAGTATATGTATATGTATACATTATATATAATGTTGTTTGAGTACACTGTTGCATCCAACTCACTTTTGATTGCTGAACACTATGATGTTATTACACGTGAATCTACAGTATGAGTTTCTACAACAAACAAGAGAAACAAAAAGACATGATGTGCACTAGATCCTAACTGCATCAAACTCTGACCGCGATTGTGTTGGTCTGACCCATTTCCCAGACCTAAAAGAGCTTGGCACCCACAGCCTGCCTGCTGAGCTGCGGGGCAGTTGGCTGCTGGTGAGATGGCTCTGTCTGGTAATGTGTTGGCTGGGCCACTGTTAACTTGGGCTGGGATCTGTCTCCACGGCCATCTGGACTGCTGCTCCATCTAGTTTTCCCACTTTGATGTCTTCATCTCCATCTGTCTTGCTGACTTGACCCACTGACTGACTTTGTCTGACTGTCTAGTTTTAGATCACTCTGACTGACTGACTGATTGACTGGAAGGCTGACTAAATATATGTGTTTCGATCTGTCACTCTTGACTGTCTGATTTGTCCAATTGACTGACTAATCAAATTGTTTATCTGTCTTAATCAGTGTTTCATTACTATTCTCTTGTGAGATCACCAACTCCAAAAGGCATTTTCTAAATATGCACTGCACTCTGCTAATCCAATTATTATTTACAGCTCATGTAAAACCTTTTACACAGTGCTACGGTGTTGTATTTGAGTGATAAAGACAGAATTACTTTAAAACACAACATATGAAACCTCAGCTCACATCACAGAACAGACTGTATAGGTTGATTGTTAAAACAGTTTATTACGAACCACATTGTAGAATGTAGACAAATGTTTGGGAGTTTTTATGTAAAAAAAAATGGCAAAAAGAAAGAAACGGCCTGAATAGAAATGTGCACATTTCCCCACAGTTGTAGCAATACTGTGAAGACCAGTCCAAACCCAAGACTCATCAAGTTTGCAAGGAGTCTCAACCACACTCTCTCTGGATTACCAGGGAGTCTACTTTGGGGCCAGATTTCATCATACTTCAGTCAGAAATATGATTCAATTTCTCACCTCTGATAAAAAAGCAGCACACAGAAGCTTCCCAAAACCTTTCAGTGTGAGGTCTGTTCTGCCTCCGATGTAACGGATGAGCTATAGGCAATGTACCACTGTGTTTTTTTTAATGTGTTTATTTGTGTCATTTTCTGTCTCGGTTTATCCATTTTGGCGACCCAGACTGTTTTTCAACAATACACAGGTTGACCTATAAGTAAGAAGGACTGGAATGGAATAATCACACCAACACAGAAGATCTCTCTTTTTCACATTGCTGTTATTAATTCTCCATGGCCTTAATTAACTGGGACAAAAGTGTAATTTATATATGTGCTGGATCTCTGGAGGGCAGCAGGAATGGGAGAGGAGGGAGAGTGATGGTGGAGCAGAGAAATGAGAGGTGACAGGAGTGCGGAGGGGGAGGATTGTTTGGGAGGTAGGTTGCTGGTAAACAGGACGGCAGAGGCACATTCGACCAAGGAGTTTTTTTCTGTTGAAAAATTCCATAATGAAATAATCAACCTCACTTTGAGTGTGATAAATTTGGCCCCAGACCGTGTGATTAATCACTGGCTTTAGAAAACCAAATCCAGCAAATTAAATTATAGTGCAGGGAAGTTCACTTCCTCCCTTCTATGCTTTATTGGTTGCCCATAATAAACCGTTAAGCGGTAACAAGGAAACAAAATATGACGCAACACGGAAAATCCATTTAAATTGATGAACAAATTAATAAACGTTGGAGCGGATGGGATGTTGGTACTTTGTTTCATGTAGCAGTTAATTAGCTGTTCCACTGTAATTAACATGGGAATGATAAACAGTAATCCTTTTACATTATCCTTATATTCAATTAACGGGCTATTAAGAATCTGGTCAGAGGAAATGCCACTCAGATTAATGAATTCACACACATGTCACTGATCATCAGCATCATTCTAGTTTATGTGTGGTTATAATGTGGATATTATCTTGTGCATATGAGTGGCATTGCTAATACACTGTTGATTCAATCTATAAAACTACAACAAATACAGGATGTGAGAATCATCAGTTCCGCAGATCCAATCAGATCGTGTTTACATCTTTAATTCTTTGTTTAGCCCTCCATCATCTCTCTGTGAGGTAATTAAGACCACAGTGACCTTATGGCATCACTTCCTGTTTACCGATCTCCCATCATCCCTCAGGTTTTCTATTTGACCGATGAGTATGAGAAATACCTTTAGCCCTTAATCTCTGCCTTTTTATCATAGCAGCAGAAATCCTCTGAGGGCCATTGATTGGATGCTCTGCAATTTATCTTGGTGGTAATTGGAACAAACGCTGTTTAATGCCAATGAGGACCAATAGTCAGCAGAGTTAAAGCGTCTCTCTTCAGAACGCCACAGAAGTACAATATGTTTCATTCAATTGAAATGCATAAATAAAGTCAGTATGTAATTTTATTTACTTTACACAGTATGTTAACTCTGTTTCAGAGTAAAAACCTTACCTGACACAGCGCTGACTTCAGGTCAGTCAATTCAGCTATGAAAACTTTGAGGACATAGAGCCTGAGCCGAATGGTCATAGTGGAACAGAGAGTTTGAAGTAACATCATGGTAAATTACCTTAAAAGAAACTTTTCTATTGTAAATTAGTTTTATTTCAAAATGACCAGAAAAAGTGGTCCCCTCTTAGATAGTAAGGACATGTATTGCCCTGTTAGCAATATGGACGTGTATGTGTGTGTATGTGTAAAAACTTCTGTCTCTCTGTTGCTTTGTGTGTGTGTGTGTGTGTGTGTGTGTGTCCACTGTGAATTCTACAAGACATGTCAGGCTATCTAAATGTTATGGCTTTATAATGCCTAGGCAACCACTTCATCATCTACGTTTGTAATTCTAGTGATAATACACAGAGGCCACTGTATATTTGAAATTGGTAATCAATTGTATACACTGGCTGCAAAGTGCTTTCTATACAAATATAATGTATTAATGGTTTGGACATCAGGGCTCGGTGATATGAGACAATACCTTCAGTGTATAAATGAACCCTCCTGCTGTCTTTGGGTCAACAATGACCCTAAACGTTGTTTAACAGCAGAGAAAACTGCTTAAATGTTGTTTGCTCAATTTGAAATGTTATGACTTTTCTTAAAGCGACCTCAACATTAGAAATATTGCCTTTATTCATATTTCCATGGAAGCTGTACACCACTTAGGTACAAAGATTGTCTTTGGGCAGCCACAACACATGCACACACACACCTGCACACACACACACACACACACACACAGTATTGACTGATCTCACACAGAACTAAAACTCTCTGGTGCAGGTGTACCGTCACCTTTCCACGACCCCATACACAACTTTCAGAGATCAGAGTTCAGACACAACCATCAAAGCTTTGTTCACTAACACATCTACATTCAGAGTGTAAATGTGCTGCAGGTGACAGAACCCTCACTTCTCTCTGTGCTGAAGCCCTGCGGTCATGTTTCACCACTGAACAGGCCGTACAGCTGATTATTTCACATCTCCAGCAAGGCATGTTTCATTTGGGAGATACAACATTTTTTTTTTGTATACAGAATGAAATTAGGATGACAACATAGCCAAGTGTGTGACATAAAAAAATCTGAAGTTGCAAACCAGACAATTGCTTCAAAACTAAACTAGTGCTCTTCGTGTCAAACTTTCCAAAAAGAAAAGAGCAGTTCTTTGAAATGCAGGGTTGAAACCTTGAACAGCCACGATATTGTTTCTCCTCTCCCACTGTGAAATCTGGGCCCTCCAGAGATCCTGCTAGCCACTGAGCTATCGATCACAGGGATCATGACCACAGCTTCACCACCAAGGCCTTAAAGCAGCTTTGTGAGTGAGCATGTGTGTGTGTGTGTATGTGTGTGTGTGTGTGTGTGTACATGTAAGTAAATCAAAGTGGGTCTGGACCTTGCTTAACTCGGACACCTTCAACGTTCCCTTGCTCGCCAAAATGCCCAGCAGAGAGCAGACGGATTGACAAAAGAGAGAAAAAGTCAATATGGTGCAGAAGCATTTACATCTACTGTTGCTATTGTTCTGTAGAATAATACTGTCATTTATCTGTATTTTAAATACAAAGAGATTGAAACATTCAATTTACTAAACCTCTTTAAGAACAGTAAGGTTTATAGGCAGTTTACTGTACACTAGTGATTTCTCCCCCATTAAGATAAATCACTAGTAGCCCAAACAATGACATTATACAGTCGATTAAGGTGTACATGATGGACAGAGGTTGATGACAGACATTCCATATTCATGTATTTCCCTCTAAGACAGACTGTAGCATAACAAAGTGACATAATACAATGATGGCTGTTAAATAATGCAGGGGGATTCACGCAGGGTTAAATAAAGGTCACTAATTGTACAAGTATTGAACCTTGCTCTGTATTTTGAAGGCATAAATAAGGCATAAACAAACGAGCCAGCGGATGTTTAATGTGGCTACACTGGGACTTTTCCTGTGATAAATGGGCTTTGAATAATGCATGCAGGTACAACTGAGGGGCTACAACCTTCAGGTTTGCCATCTGGTGTCCCACACTAGATACTTAGCAGCAAAAACTGGAGAAGAATTCACTGTCACCTCCGTCAGGCATTGAGGGGTAGGTAAACTAACTGTTTATCCTATACACAAGATGAATCAAAGAACTTGTTAAACACAATTGTATGCAAATGCAGCTTCTGTATTGATCCATGGAGGTTTGCACCATGTTGAGTCTGATTGAGGGTGTGCTCAAAAATTTGCACATTTGACATTTAAGCCCATAGTTTGGTAGGACCAAGCAACTAAACCTGAGCTGTCTGACATGTTGGTTCCACTGTGGGGGTTTCATCTGTTTCGTAGAATTGCTGGAGATTAATTAAAACCTAATACTTCCACTTATTAAAGCTTATGAAAACTTAACACTGTCTTAAGACCATAATCGGACAGAACAATTATGTGTCACACTTCTTATTGTCATAATTGAATTGAGTTAAACATTCACTCACACAACTGAATTCTTTACACATAACCACAATATAGAAGTTGGTCTGATTTTATTTTTCTGTGTAAAATTTAAAACAGCTCTAGCCATTCAAATTATAATAAAATCAAATAAGTAATAAAGTCTGTATTGCGGGTGATACATTGCTTGCCTTTTAATTACTGGAACACATTACTATTACAACTATTTGGTAATCAGTGTTGTGTGAGATTATAGTAGTATTGCCCTAATACTGTTTATATGTTATTGATTTCTATGAAATCATGATTAAAATGATTAATTAATGCACTATACAGTGAATTATAAAGTAATAGAAACAGAATATGTAGTCAGTATTCTGCTGTACTGAGCAGTTGGTGCACCTCAAAGGATTTCTGGTGGTATTCGTTTCCTTATTGTTAGTGAATCCTGTGAGTTGAGCCCAAAATCAACAATGCATTAATCCCACTAACAATTACTGTGTATTTATCTGTGCCACAGAGTTCCACTTTTGCCCAACATCTATTAAAAACCAGCCTTTCTTTACCAGAAAACGACTATATAGGTAAAAGCAGCTTATCAAAACCTGTATTTGCATTTATTGTAGGTGTGAGCCTACCATGGTCGTAGTAATTACAACAGCAGCACAGGAGGAAGTCAGATGATGTGGTAAAAACTGAAAAAGTCCTCATAAAGAGGAGATGAACAGGGTTTTTCCCCCAGGAGATCTCTGCAGGACTCTCTGGGAGACTGCAGCAAGTGTCTTTAGAGGCCCTGTAAGATTTGGACTTGTGGGTTTGGACAGCCCTCAACAATAGCAGACTTCCCAGGGATGCACTCGCAGAGTTCGCCAGTCCATAAGAATGGTGATGTCTGGACAAATGGATTCAGCCAATTGCTCCTTATAGTCTACCAAGATTTAACTTCAGAGACATTCATAACCACTATTTTGATCTGCCACTGTAGCAACTGCTGTAGTTCAGACAAACAGATTCACCTGCTGGCTTAGTCCAACCCACCCCACAACTACAGCCTGGCCAGTAATGTTTTTTTTTTTTGTTTTTTTTTATGTCTACTGGGCCAATAGTGCAAGCCAATGTACATACTGGGATTAAAGTATGATGCAGATTGAAATGGATGGCTTCTATTATGTGAAGCATCAATATACCTTGACCAAGATTGCCTGGTCTTGTTTTATAGATGCCTTTGCAAGAAAGCCTGAAAGTCTAAGTGACCACCGCCAGTGACCCCGTCCTTCTATTCCCCAATGCCATTCAACTAGAAAATGAATACAATATATGGAATAAAAAAAAAAACCACATACTTGCCTCTGTTACAGGCAGCCTAGTCTGTAGACAGTGAATCATCTGCTCTCAAAACGACCCAAACCTGACATTTTCTAATCCTGTGGATGCACAAGGAAAATGAAGGACCCATTTTGGATTTGCACCGGTTCAATATGGATCACGCACTGGCTGCTTCTCTTGTTAGCACTAAGCCCATGGCCAAAACATATTCTCAAAGCCTTCTATATTTGTAAGAAAAAACCTACGGCGGTTCTCAACCTAACACATTGACATGGCATTGATGGGGAGGAAATGGCATATTTACCTGTTCAAGAAACAGGACCTTAGATTTGGCCTCAAAATATACTTTTAGAGGCAATCTGCTTCCCACAAAAAGGGGTCAAGCCAGGCAGAGAGATAAATAAATTGCTTTGCTACTGCTAGGCTGTGTACTCTGCCTCTATCCAACCAGGTCATAGAAAGCATATACCTGTCTTCATACATGGGGCAAAAGAGAGGGAAAAAAAAGAGGACCTGAAAAAGCTATTGAAAGCGGAGCAGAGGAGAGAAAAGGTAGAGGGGAGCCTGTAATCAAAGAAGGAAAAGTGAGGAGGGAAGTGGGGGGAGATGAAAGAGAAAGAAGAAAAGAAGAGAAGATCAGAGTAAAGGACAGCGGAGGATAAAGCCTATAACAGGACTATAAAAGCATGCTAAATTCTGGAGAGTGATTCTGATCGGAGGATAGTGGAATGGAACATCAGTGTGATAAGAACAGCTTGCAAGTGGAGTTTTCACGCCTATATGCTTTCAGCCGCCGTTACTCAACTGCATAGAAAAATATCCTCTTTCCCAAAACAGTCAAAAGCAAAACCGGATGTTATATATGCTGGTGCTGCTTTGCTTTTTGAGTTATTGTGTTACTCTTGCAGCGTTTCCCTCAATTCACTTTTTGCATAATATATTTGCACCGCTTTTGTATTACTCATCCGCGTGTGAACATCTGATTCAGTACTTTCATAAATGCCATTAGTGCATAACCCTTTGTAATAGATTCATAATGAACGCGGGTGTGGTTAGAGGCTAGGAGAGATGGCTGCAGCTGATTCCATTTGCCTTTTGCAAAGAGCAGCAGTTGCTGACTGAATGAGGATTAGGTAGAAATGATGGGATTTTGATGCTGAAAAGCCCAGCTGAGAAGCGGCGCAGCATGAGACCATGAAGCATAGCGGGAAAGGAGACACAGGCTGGGTTTCAGCGCCTCGAGCAGACAATGTCACATCTCCCACACAAAATAACAGCATTGATTATTGCAGAATATGGAGCCAGGAACCCTGGCTTTCTCCTATACGATGCTGGAATGAGGCATGCTGTCTCGTAATACCTGGTTAATGTCAACAAATTGACAGTCCAAGTCCCTACGCTTTTTCCTGGAGCCTTGGTCGTTTCTTTTCAATTTGCTCGTCTCTTGCTGTAACTATGTGTCTTCAAAACATCAAGCTTTTACAGTCTGATTTTCTTACATTTGTAATAATGAAAAGAAGATCACATCCAGTCATTTCACGAATAATAAATATTGTCAGTCATAAAAAAAAGAAAAAAGGCCCTGAACAGCCAAACAGCCAATGTGTTTTGAAGGTGGGTGGAGCTGAATGGAGCAAATAGCCTTCCTTTAGCCATGAATTTTCCATTTATGGTGTTCAACAAACACATTACTTTTCATATGGTGTCACACCAACGATTCGCTTTAAGTGATGGAGCAAAAAAACAGATCATGGAAAAAGAGCATGGACAAATACATGACATTTCTGCACATTTGGACATTTGGTTCAAACAATGGACATTGAAGTTATGGTTTCCTTTTATTTGGCCTTTTCATGGCTGTATTATAGGACAGCTGAGAGAGATGACAGGAAACAGGACGACCACATCATTGTACATCTGCCACTTTGGGCTTGAACAAGGAATTTCAAATTGAGTACAACAGGAACCAGAAAGAGTTGTTGGTAATGCTGCAGTGGTCGCATTGTTTTGGCAGTGGTGACACATGTCATTTTGGGAGTCGCTGTGCCCGTTACGGCCATTGTGCAGCTCTCATCCTCCCCCTCCTCCTTACTTGTGGGTGGAGGTGCAGACCAGATCCCGATCACTATTTAGACTTAGTGATGTTAAAAGCTCTGGGTGACTTACAACAGGGGCGAGTGGGACAAAGCGACTGTGAGCAAGTTTACGATCAGTATGGTGCTGATATATGGTATTAGTGATCAACTGCTAGCGCTGGAGTTTCTTTGTGTTTGTTAAAACCTCTAGTAGCATTGTTTGTGTTTCTCCCAGTATTGCATTTACAGTTACTCTCGTCTTCCCCTGCCTTTACGGGGACACTGCCAATCAACCTATTCCATCGTTTAGGTTTGAGGATGTGCTGAGCTTCACTAACAGCAGAACAGGGTAGACAACCCTGCCTGATTCCATTGCACCAGGCAAAACAAGCAAATGGCTAATTACAGAGAAGCAAAATCAAAACTTAATTTATATTGCACATTTCATTCCAGCAGAGATGCAATGTGCGTCAGGGAAAGACAAAGAGAATGAAAAGCATGTATGCATGCATACTTTATCTGCTAAAACAATCAGATCCAATTAAAAACAACCACAACAGAAAACAAAGCTAATACAGTGACAGGAGGAAATAAATGTTTTGACTTTAAAGTTGTTCCTGTTGAAGCATATCTAACGGAATGAAGCAGTGTATCTCGAGGATCATACAAAACAAAAGCAAATTTGATTTAAAAACAAACAACTAGTGTTCTTGCACCAGAAAATGCAGAAAAGCACGACAGGTTCACATCTGATAAGCTGTTGAAACCTTGATGAGGGAGCCATGTTGGGCTTTGTATCTCTATCAGATTGATAATATTGTCCATGTTGGTGCTGGCAGGGTAGAAGAGACACCTGGTATAGGACCCAAATCCAGATGTCTGAGAGAGATCTTTCATTCACACAATGATGTACGATGGCTCACAGAATGATGAAGCAGGCCAGGGCCAAAACCAGAACTAGAGAAGGGTCGCAACCAGCAAACAAATCTGACAAGGAGCAAGCAAGAATCAAAGGTCCAGTAAACATGCAAGGTACAAGAGGGACAAGAGAATAATAGTTTACAGAAGGGAGAGCTCAAGGCATGAAGCAGGAGGAAACTTGAGATAGGATCAGACAGGCCCACTCCAACATTTTGTCATGGAGTATAACTCTTTGTGGTTGACTCACAGCTGAATAAAAGTAACGCTTTCTTGGGCAGCGGGAATCTTTGGGTCAAACTCCCCTCTCTAAGGCAGAAACAAGGAACTCACAGATGTAAAGAGAGTCCTCCATGACAAACACAACATGCCGTTATTAAGGTGTTATGTCAATGAAAACATTGATAAAGATAGTCGACTATTTTCTCAACACTCAATGAGAAGACTTCACAAACCATCGGACAGGCAAACTAGCAGCAGGTGGTGTGTTTCCCAATGATGAGTGAGGTTCAGTGGTTTACCTCCGCAACTTTGACAAGCGCTGCTTACCCACTGTGGTTTGAGTGGTAAATGTTTTGTAATAAGAAGGTGCTGCAGATGGTTGAGCCGTCTGCTGTTATAACTCATTTAGTTGATAAGGACACTCACTATCACCTACCCTTTGCCTGTCACAGGCTGTTGCCATAGTGATACTGGGAAACTGGAATTCACTTGGTGTGTTAGAAAACATGTGGGTTCATCTTTGAGAAAAAGTCAAGAGACAGCTCTGTAACCACTGTGTAGTGTAGGAAACTATTAAATGCTTTAAGTATGTTAATGAAGTTCTTGGAACTTGTATAAAGATCAAGTAAAATCCATCAATTCATCCATCCATCCATCCATCCATTAGCTATCCCTGCTGACATCTCATCTAAAATCCAATAGCGAAGAAACCTACATAATTATAAGAGATGCAGGAAATTGATTTTTTCCAACCAATACCGATAACCAATAATTACCTGTCTGTCAGAGCCCTATAAAAAACAATCATGTTTTATCAGTTAGGACATTTCAAATGTGTCAAATGTGTTTGTATGGGTAAAAAGAAGGCAGCTCTTTGTGTTCTACACAAGCTTCTGTTTTTGTATTTGAGCTCAATTGAAAGGTCTCATTTGAAAGATTATGTCAGAGAATTTATTTTAAACAACCTCTATAAAGGCTAGAGTAAGACATTTTTCAGTGTGTTTTAATGGATAAGAAAAATGGACATTTGAAGAGTCAGATCTGTTTTTTGTTTTCAGTTTTTTTGGGGGGGTTTAGTCATGTCAGGAAAAGTAGACCATTCATCTTTTCTCACTACATCTTAGCCCTCAAACCGATCATACTCAATGGACTAACGCCAGAGGTCCAAATGTCTGAGATTAACGCTATACTGCTTACCTTGTTTCCATCAGACTACGTAAGGACACCACTGCAAAGTAGCAGCAGCTCGGGAGAAACTACCTGGGCACCAAATTAGCCATTAGCCAGCAAAATCCTCAGTCGTATTCCTTTAATACACTTTCTTGGTGGTGATTGCTTTTCAAGTGACTTATTAATATTCTGCATTCCCCCTCTCTTCTTCATTTTGTCTGTGTTAGTGGCACATAGCAAACCAACTTTTAAGCGGCAAAGTACAGCATCTACTGTATCAGGGGAATTATCGGCTATAATGATCAGCATGATTATTATCATGTTATCACTTACTAACAGTTGACAATCTACACATTCAACAGGCATGGAGCAACATTCATTCAGGGTTTCTGGCTGCCTGATCAATGTAAGTCCAATGGTCAGTCTACTTGTGCAACAGCTAATAACTAACTTTGGCTGTTGACTGTGTGGTGCTGGACAGATGGACAGACGGACCTACAGCCTGACAAAGCTTTATGGCCAGAAACATGGTCCATACAAGTACGCGAACAAGAAGCCACAACACGCGCCTCCCTAGTGGAGGGGAGCAGAAACAGTTGGCTTTCTCTTGATGTTTTGTACCATAGCACCCGCAGGCTGCGACGCTAAGACTGCTAGCTTGCGCTTTTGTTGCATTACGTTTTTCAGGTGACACAATCCAGAACGGAGTGACGTAGGAAATCAATCTTGTGTAGCTCAGAGCGTCTGCATTCTTGCATGGACTGTGGCCTACCAGTGAACACAGAAACGAGAATGATGAGACTTCTGAAAGCGAACCAAAATCAGTACAACTGTGGGACAAAAAACAAGAAATAAAGGAACTGAAAGCCAAAATGCTCCACAGAGTTGGGAGTTGTTGTACTGATTCTCTGTGGATTCGTTGCAGACACTTTTCATGTAGCACACAGTCATTTGATCCATTGTTAATATAAAAATATTGATTGATTTTCATTATTTTATTTCATTTGATGAAACCAGTGCGATCTTTGGAGCGGCTGTTGTGATTTAATAAAAGATCACACGTGGCTGCCAAACAATAAATAAATGCGATTGATTTTCAAGGTTTATCTCAGTGGTGGGGGTTTTATGTTTAATGCTGCCCACAATGACAGAAAAAAAACAGAGGCTGGTTTTCGCTGAAAGAGGCCTGCCTCTCACAATAAGAGCATGGATAATCTACCGTAACTTCAAATACCAACAGCGTGTTAAAAAGACTCTGGTGTGTCTTAATAAGATTGAATTATTCTTCAAAGATCTCTTGATGCAGAACCACAGTGGAACATGCCACGCGTTTAATCAACGAGGAATGCACCGACTGTTCTCCAGCCTTATCTCAAGAAAATACACACGTACAATTTACTTTGTATTTTTCTCAGCACTATAAAGTGAATATTTGAATGGTGGAATTCATGTCATAACATATTTATGGAGATCAGAGTTTAGGCACGCTCAGTTGGTTACGTAATGATACAGTATGTCGCTCAAGGGGTCTTCGTTTTCAAACTGTTTGCATTTCTAAGATCTGCTTTTCGAGCATATGGTGTTTCTTGGGAATGTCCAATCCTAACACATACATTGCAAAAATGAGTGAGTAGAACATAAAGTACAAATGGAATGATATCAGTGTTGAATTCAGTTTTCTCACATGTCTACTGTTCAGGATACAATATTGGGTTCAAAGACCTGTGAAGTGTTGATGGTGGTGGATTGGTGAGATCTGCTGGGGCTCTGTCTGGCACAACGGAGACCTACAAAAATCCCAGACCATCTCCGTAGAGGAGGGAGGTGGATACCACTCACACATCTGTCCATCAAGCAGCCAACCTTGTAGGCAGCCATTAAGTAACAACATTTGTGTACTAGCACAACTAATGCTCATTATTATTTTTATTTCAATCGGCAATGCACCTTTTTTTACGGGAAGACTATAACTTGACTGGGAGCAGTTGCCAGGCAACCAGCAGAGATTGCCATTTTGCGGTATTATAAAAATCATAAAATCAAATTGTCCAAAGTTATTAATTCTGAATGATGGTTCGTATTTTGGAGCTCTCAACGCGACAGGAAATGATATTACCACCTGGTGTCACAGCTGCTAGAAGAAAGCTGATAATGTGTTAGCAGGTCCTCCTTATTCCTCATACATTTACACTAGATAAATCTGTCTGTAGATATTATCACACGGAACCGTAATATGTGGGATCAAGAAAAGTAACACTTGAAGCAGCTTTAAAGATACGGTAACGGATTAGTATATTAACATGGTTTTCAGCTCATTGGTGTCTTTTAATGACCGTTCTATACATCTTACTTCAAACACATAATATGTTTTCACTGAGTTTGAATATTATGATTTGTGTCTGGTTTTAGGAATATTTCAGAATGAAGTTTGCACATTGCTGGGGTGGAGCTGGGATGCACATTTCCATCTTATTCTCATAAAAATGTTTGATAAAAAAAAATATAAAAACTGCACTGATCAGGTGAGACATTTGATGAGAACAATATTAAACCAAAGATTGATTTTGAAAGACAGTGATTGGCATATATTTCAACCTAAAACCTTCCTTTTCTAACTTTCTTGATAAAGGGTTTGGCGTGGAATTTGCACAGATAGATTTTTAAATCTCCCATGATGCTCTTGTTCCTTATCAAGGTAGAAATGTAAGTCCCTCTGCCCAGTAATATAACTCGACTAATGATGTGAGTATTACAGTGGTCTTAGAGAGTGAGTCTGCCTGTCTCAAGCGTATGAGTTAGGACTGCAGCAAATCCTCCATCTAATTCTCTGCCCAGCAGGAATCCTATTCCCTCCAGCCTTCCCCGAGCCCTCTGGGAGGATCTGGATCAGCATCTAATGAACGGCCTTCAATTACCCCTTCCTCCACTATTTGCCCTCTACAGCTAACTTGAGAACACGATCAAGCACCTCCCCCCTTCCATTTCCTGCAGACCCTTAGGCCCAGAGAAGGCTTCACTGAAGTTACCACAGGCAAGCGAAAGCCTGACGAGCCGTCTGGAGACACAGCAACACTCCAAAGAAGAACTAAATTATGAAACCACTCTCTCTTTAGACTTAACAGGCTTAGGTTATTTTCTGTCGAGTCTGATCTCTCAGAATTTTCGGGACATGAGCATGATTTCTAAAAATGCTAATGTGCTTCATGCACAAATAGTGAGAAATTGCAATTTCCCTCCATGAAAGGATTATGTCAAGGAGACATGAGTAACAGGCAGCAGTTTGACATTGAAACAGCACAGAAGAGAGTTAAATGTGTAGAAGTTTGGTTGGTGGATTTCTGACTGTACTCATTCACATTTGATTAAGTGGGTCCAAGTGCTGTGAAAATGTTATTTGTTGTGAGTTTTGCAAAACTTCATGTGACAATCAGAAGTATTTTTTAATTACAATGTCAGCCCGTGCTCTGACAGTATTTCAGTGTGTAATAATATGTGGTGTTGGCGTTACATTTTGAATCACAGCCATTGTTTTTCTCCCTCAGGACATTATCTGTGGTCAGCTAACCCTTGAAACTCTGGGGAGCTCTAGTCCCATTATGCAGCTGTCCCCTGTAGAGGTTAGATAACAGATGATTTCATAACCTCCTATGTTCCTCCATAATGCGGCAAATCTAAACCCTCGCCGAATCTTGATTAGTCAGTGAGCTTGGTTTCACACCGCTGAAGATGTGACCTTGATTGTCATGCCTGTTTGAAAACGGTTTGCAGTTTTCTCTCACATTCTGACCGGCCTACAGTGCCCATCGTCCTTCGTCAAATCCATTTGTTCTGGAGGAATGTAATTATTGCTGCATCTCAGAAATCAATTCTCCTTACCTTAGGTTAGGTATGACTCAAAGACCCATGGAAACACACACACACAGCCACAAACACATGCTAGCAAACCCATCTGTGCATGTGGCACATATTTGTAGGGTGTGTAAATAATTAACAAGTGGCTAAATAACACTTTTTCTTGTTCATGTGTTAATATATTTAAGAGTAGTTTCTATTTAATGGGGAGGATATACATTTCTTCACAGCTCTTTGTGCGAGGTCACTGTGTTTGATATAGAAATTGTCACCATTAAAACAGTTTCAGCCACATTGTCCAGCAATTTTGTTACTAGGATCAACAGCAATGTTCACATTGCATACAATTAAATACTGCAGATGGCTATTTGAAATAAGTATGATACATAATCTAGGCCCGCTACAGTTCAGACTAATTCTGATCTTTTTTTTTTTATATTTCTTTATCTACTACTGAGTAACTGTGTAATTACTGTTGATGCTGCTGTGCATCATTAACATCAGTAGAAAATCACCAAACAGCAGATGTACTCATTGATGCTAAGTGGAAACAAATGCGATTTTCTGGTTTTTGCTTTTCTTTGACTTTGAAGTTTGCCCAACAACTTTTCCAACGCACAGCTGACAAACTCACTGAACACATACTTATAGAACACAGTTATTAAACAGGCAGCATTCTGGACAAAAAGAGAAAAATGTTGGACTGAACATGAACAGTGGTGGTGATTACAATCCCTGAACTTTTGGTCGTAAAACGTCCTCGTCTTCCATGAAAACAACAAAGGATGAAGTTTGGGTTCTTTGACATACCTCACTCCATGTTATGGTCACAAACAATAATCAGTATCACTAAGCAAATACAGTTTTCTTCCAAATATCAACGAGCAGAGTGAAATCAGTCAGCTATATAAAACACAATATGCAATTCTCTTTATTAATTTCACATATTGATTACTATAGCAGTGGAACACATACACACATCCCTGCTGTAAAAACCAGCATAGACCAGCACCAAAACACAACATAGTGTTTTGGTGCTGGTCTATGCTGGGTTTTCCAGCAGGGATACAAAGAAACTGATTACTTTGATTGGTTTTGTGCAACACGTTACCTTGTAGACCCTATTAAAGACAAAATACAGTCACATGATTCTTTCAAAAACAACTCACAACTATTTATTTTCTTTGTTGACATTGATTTGAACGATCTTACACCAACATGGCTGAAAGATATTTGGGATATTCTATGTCTTACTATCATACTAAACACAAATCCCATGAAAAGACCAAAAAACATTTATAAGGGAACTAGCAAGCTTTGACTGTGTAGTCAAATCCTAATTTAACTCATTCTTCCAGGTCATAGAGCTCCATTTCCTGTTCAAAAACTATTTCAAACATGCAAATTACTAAAGACGTTGTTTATTTTCAGTCAGTTCCATAAATACTGCCTTGCTACTTAGTGTTGCACTTAGACTGAACAAACTATTATTATCTCTTGTTTAAAAAATCACGATAAATAACGAACAACCTATGAACATTTCCACATTTACATATGAATTCTGCTCTGCTAGTTCATCTCTAACCAACAACCTCACTCTCTCCCTTCATTAGCACAAAAGGTATTACTATTGTTAAAGCACAAGGAAATTAAACATCTCATTTTGGGTTAATTAATAGAATTAGTGTTTGAGGAACACAAGGTTATTACTGTGCTAATTTAATCCTGTCAATTATAAAGGGGGTTATTTATTTTTTTATTAATTTTTGGAGTGCTGTAGGAAGCCAGACAGACGGGGAGAGATAGAGGGGAGTAGCGAAGTGGAAAATGCAGTGTCAGCCCAGCGGTGTTTCAATCAGTGGATCTGAGGACTTGTCTCTCGAACAGATAGCTTGATAATAAACTAATTATGATAGAGTCAGACGTGTCAACAGCCGCGTCCTCGACACCTGTTTCTCGACTCGGAGACGTTCCACTGCGTCCACATTTGCAAAGAGCAAACTGAGGCTCTCTGTCCTATGCAGGCAGCTTGAATGTGGCTTCTGTTCATATATTTCTACGGACATAAAACAGTGAAAATACAACAACTGTGAACTAATCACCACTAAGCACAATGTTCCCCATCTCTTATATATATTAGCCTTATTGGCAACTAATAGAACATTCAAAGGAGGCCATGTTTGATGACTGGAAAACGAAGCAGTGACGTTGGTGTGAAACCATGCAGCAGAAATCAGCGGGGTGATAGATCAGTGGTTTCGGCTGATGTCTTTCCATCGTCCAGCCAGCATGATTAGTGGTTTAACCTCACATCTTTCAAAGCAGATTCAGTGTAATTAGAGAAGGTTGCAGAAAATGCAGACAAGATTAATGAATCCTCTCCGTTCAGCAATATGTATACGTCTCTTCCTCTTTTATTATTCTACCATGCTGCATTCATCTTTTGCTGCCAGCTGCATTCAGGCCCACTATCTACTTAAAGCGATCTGCCGTTATATTTTCGGTCAATTGTCATTAGTCAGTGTGGATACTTTTCCTGCTTTATATGCCGGGTGAGGAAACTTTACAGAAAGCTTGTCAACACCATCTCATAAATGATTGTCTGTCTTTTGTTTGCAAGGCCGACTTATCACAGTAAGTTGAATAACTTATAACTGAATAAGTTCAACAGAAGCAAACATGTATCTGCCTCACTTTCTCACATATAACAAATTGCTTGTTTAAGCCACACACAATATACTCAATACAAAGCTGAATCTCTTACATCCTGGCCACAGCAGATATTGCTTATTGCTTGTGTGCATTTGTTCTCAAGGAAGATTTTCAGGCTTCAGCCAGTGATGATTCATTCATGATTTTGTCGTTAAGTACGGGTCGACAACCCGCTGATGTGGATTTACTTGTTGATCACAAAGCACTTCAGTTGTGTTCTATGGGGAAAAATGCTTCTTGGTGCCACAGGGATTTTTTATGCTGCTGCACCGTAAGTAAAGGATGACCAGCCACATTGTATGTAGCGCTACCTTAATGTCTTTAAGTCATATAAAGGCTGCATCTGCTCTGTTAAAGGTGCTCTGTTGACACAATACGTTATTTATGAGTTTAGTGTTTTCGTCCTTGAGCTCTGATGAATATGTTGAATGCATTTCCTGTTTTTGCATCCATGTATAGCTAGCAGTGTTCCTCTTTCCTGCCTTTGTTAGCACATTGCAGGAGATACTGGCATCAGTGGACTAGTGTGAAACTATTGGTGTATAACATCATCAGCATGCACACACATGTATGTGTGTACGTGTTTCACTGTTGACGAACGCCTGGACACCAAGGTTAGAACCACAATGAAATGAACACACGCTTTCTTTTCACATTTGTATTTTTTACCGCATCTTTTTCGGGCAGATGAGTTTGGGATATTAGATGGAATTGTACAAGAAGAAATAACATCTAATGCACTGCTGTAGAAGTGCAGGGGACATGGTGTGAATGTGGTTTGTGGTAACGAGCACACCTCCATCACATCTGGTAAAACAACACCTCTCTCCATCCTGTTGGATGAAATACATCCTTGCCTTGTGCAGCATCCCGAAATCTGATTGCAGTTGCTGATGGCAGAGCTCTCTGAGAGTGTTTCCGCCTCATTATTGACCTGTGGTTTGAGATCCACTGCAATATTCAGTTGTCAGTCTTTCAGATTTTAAAGTGCTGCCTTCCTGGCTAGTTACAGGAGGAAGTGGGGGGCTTTCAGTTCAGAATCAGAATCAGCTTTATCGGCCATGTGTGTGCACACAAACAAGGAATCTGACTCTGGTTAAGTTTGCTCTCAATGTAGAGGGAGTAGAATAAACAAACCCTAACAAAGTATAACCCTAACCCTAACAAACATTGAATAAACATATAAAATTAAATCTAAATACTTTCATCATGTGACATTTACATTTAGGGCATTTAGCAGACGCTTTTGTCCAAAGCGACATACAATAAGTAGCATTTGTCACAAGAAAGAAACCACATCATATCACTGTCGGTAGGGTAAAGAAGGAAAAAATAGAAACAATTTTCCAGCCCTCATCTGAGCATCGTAGCTGCTGTTCATCAAGGATACCCTATTGCATAAGTGCTATGATTGAAGAGCTAAGGATAAGAGAGAAGCCACATAGGTGTTAAAATCTATATATGCTGTCTTTTTGTGTCCTCCATTATCCTTATTTCCTGTGACATAGGTTGTTTTCCAACACATCTGATGGCAGCAGTGCTCCGTGTGCCTCCGTGGCCTCTTCTCACCTTTGAGATTGTCTTAATCCTGTGGATTCTGTGTAATGGCGCCGGAGCACCTGTCTGCAGCGGGTGAGGTCCCGTGCTTTCTGATCTGTTTTCCCCACAGGGTCCCTCAGCAGAGCTCATTTAGCAGCCTGACGCTTTGTAATTAAAAGTAGCGTTGGGTAGCATTACCAGAGCCCGGTTAGTTTCTGCATTCTGTTTTCTATTGGAGGGTTTGCTAATGAGTCCATTAGTCTCCTGTGAGGGACGGAGTAGCGTGGGGTAGCGTGGGGTGGGGTGAGGGGGAATGCACCAGATGTTTGTGGACATGGAGTGAAGTGGGTGTTTGCCTGTATGCATGCGTGTGTGGGTCAGTGAGGGGGGTGTTGGGCAGATGTGTACGCAGTGACTGTCGCACCAGAACGTTCTCACATCCCTCGGATGCACGAAGAACCGTAGAGCTTCTGCATGTAGCAGCAAAAGCTTCCTGCCAGACAGCCACGCAATTCATAATTTGGTTTCAGATGGTTTGCAACTGTGTGTGACCCACCAATCAAGCCCAGACCTCCATTCCTCTTGGTGGTTTAAATCGAAGTTACTTTATAGCTCGGCGCTTCAAAAACAGACATCTGTGTGACATGCTGAGGGAGTCGGCAACACAATGGTCTCCGCCACCCTGTGGATGAGACTGAGGTGAAAGACCATTTTCAAGAGCAACTTCTAGATATGAAAAAAACAGGAGTGACAATTATATCTTTTATTGTTATTTAAGCTGTATAAATGATTATTTTTTTCTCTTTCTGGTGCAGCTCTGATGAAAATGCTGGTGTATAGATAGAAACATTAGGATGCAACGCAAGTATCTAAAGATGCATAACATTCACTTCCCTTTTTATGGATCATGTGAAATGTTTTGATGTTTCAGGATTCTTTATCGTCCGTGTGATGCGTATAACTGAGGTTATTTGCCACTTGAGGGCAGCATGAAAGCCTTGCATACTGTATTATATGTGTTGCAGCTGAAGACAGGGTTGATAAGAACAGGTTTGAGATGAGCAGTGGGTTCTGAGACAGTGAACCTATCCAGGAATTGACTGGCTGTAACATTACACATCCACTGGGGGTTTACTTTCTTAGCTGCGACTTTAAAATATTCAGAAACCAGTAATTAAGTAAACCGGTGTTTTCACAGACTCGTGGCGGCATATTTCTCCTGATTGCTCCTCATGCTGAATAAACACATCATCATCCCATTCCATTTGCCTGTGTTCGTCTTCGAATCTCATTTCACACTTGCATATCAAAACAGATGCAGAGAATAACCCGGAATCTATTCAGTAACCTGTGATTTCTCTCAATTAACATCTCCTCTATAATACGCAGGCACGAACAGCCACTCTTCCCTGTTATTGTAAAAAACAAAGAAGAGGGGGAAGCATTATAGCATTATGGGATGTATCCTACATTGTGAAAGCACGCTGTCAGCCCATTGTTGTGATGTGCATTGATTGAAGTGAAAAGCCAGAGCCATTATTCAAAGCCATCCAGCACTCAATTAACACTCCATTTGCATTATGGCAGAGCTCTACTGCCGCCCCTTGATTAATACGTCTCCTTCTCCCTTGCCAGTCAATCATGAATCATCCTCTCTGCCACAGGACAACGCTACACTCCCCTGCTGGGAGAAAGAAGGGAGGAGGGAGGACTGCGGGATCAGGAATAAAAATGTGTGGAGGAAGAATAGGACGGGAAATAGAGGAGGGCAGTCAGTGCTGACGGAGGAAGAGTTGGAGAAAGAGGGGGGAGGGAAGGCTGGCAGGAATGATGAAGAAAAAAGGGAAAATGACAAAAGAGTAGAGGATCCAATGAGGGAAAGGAGGAAAAATATGAAAGAGATACGAATATTGATGCCAAGGGAATCTTATGAGGGGGGGAGGCATGGACTCGAAACCCTGCAAGATGGACACGAGAGAATCACATGAAATAAAGGAAAGACAGAATGAAAGGAAGATGGTGCAGAAGAGCCGGTAAAGGGAGCAGTCGGATAAACAACACATGTCGTACTACATCAAATGTGAGATAAATTGAAGACAACATGAGGTAAAATGTCTGAGGCCATGATATTCTGCTGGAAAATGGCTCTTTGGTCCAGTCATGTTTGAATCATGCTGGTGCCCCACGTGGACGAGTTCAAATATCTCGAGGTCTCACTCACAAGTGAGGGCGAAGTGTAGCTGGAGATCAACATGCGAACCAGTGCAGTGTCAGCAGTAACACATGCATATAACCAGGCTGGAGAAGGAGCCGAGCCTGGAGGGAAGACTCCTGATGAGCCCGTTCAAGGGCGAGGGAACGATCATGATTAAAGAACATCACACAGCATCACCTGCATCAAGTTCAACACCTCACCTGTAAGGAACCGTGACTTCAAAACTATTAAATCACAGCATAGATCCAACCAGTGATATCTTGAGTGAGACTCTGCTCTCATCATCTACATGATTGATAACATGAAATAAAGCTGACCACTTGAACAGGGAATGCGGCAATGGGGTCCGTCACCAAAGCACCAAAGAAATATCAGAATTTTTGCATTTAGTGAAGAGTCAACCATGTGAAAATGGACCTGTGCACACCCCAGACAGGATGTGAGATGTTGGAAAATGAAGACAGAATGGTGCAGAGACAGCAGTGACAGAGAAAAGGGATTGGGAGAGGCATGAATTAGGGAACGATGAAGGATAAAGATTAATGGTTTGGTTGGAGATGTGTAGAGGAAGAAGGGGGGTGGCGACACAAAAGAGTAAGCTCGTCACAATGGGAGAAAAACGTGTTCAACAAGAGCCTCCCTTTTGCATTTAAAGCATTCGAGGAATAATGAACCATAATTTCATAATGGGTTTAGAGCTAAGGTAGAAATCACAGGGAGCAAATAGAAAGAGAGATGTGATTTTGGTGCGCAGGATAGGAGCGTTGAGGAAAGGCAACATGCTATGCTGCAGAGAAAATGTCTCAGACTGCATTAGGTCAAGGTCAAGAGAAGTTTTCCCTCCACACACAACCTCTGGATTAAGACATATTGGTTTATAGACCAGACAGCTGAACATAAAAAACACAAGGCTGTAAGAAAGTCATTGAGGGCTAAATTTCTTACTTGGGAAATAAAAGAAAAAGCAGCCACACCTTATCCAAGATCTTTCAGCTCTTTAAATATGAAGAAAAAAAAAAAAAAAGGTTGACGAGGATACCAGCACCCGGCTGCAGTATTTACCCATGTGCATGGGAATTGGCCCAACATCCCAATATACTCGCTTGACTTGTCACTACAAAACCATTTTGAAGCTCTTGCGTTAAAATAAATGTTCAGGAAACTATTCGTTTGGCGCTTCAATTATGGCGTGGAAAGGTGTACGGCATACAAACGAGCAGAGGAGGATCTGGCCAATTAAGAGAGCAAAGAGACGGAGGGAAGCACTTAAAAACTCAAACCAAATTACATTTGCAATTAAAGGCAGTGATTTAGCTTTTCTCTTTCTTTTTTCTTCTTCTTTTCTGAGTTGGTGGTTTGGGGGATACTGCTGATTGGTCAGCTGTGGGTGGCAAATGGGTCAATTAAAACTAATACTAAACGCCTTTATATATACAAAAATCGAATAATTCATGAGCTGATTCGATTTGCTATGCAATCCTCTATGTAATAGTTTTTTTTTGTTAATACTTAAGAACGGGCACATACTAATTTCAACAACAGCTTTAATGTTTATTTTTGCAAATGGAGTTCTGTGTGTGTTTTGAATGGCTTTCTTCCTGCCTCATTGGAAAACTAGCTCACTGACCAATAGAAGTTATATCTCTTTAGCAACTGACTGACCTGACTGATTGGTACACCAGTTTTGAAATGCACATGTGTAGGGCTGCATGATATGGTAAGAAAAAATAAATATGGCAATTATGTTGACATATACTGTGTCAACACGGTGGAGGTTGCTTAGCAGCAAGAAATCAATCAGAAACATTGGTAGTTGAAGCAGCGGCAGACTTCTCAACACTGTATTCAAAGCCCTTCTCTTTACTTTGTTAAATTACTGGCTTCCAACACATCTCCAGTGGAACCTAAAAGAATAAGACTGCACTTCTCGTGACAAGAAAGCAACACACAGATGGACAACCTTCAGCAAATGGCTGGTGTTGACAGCTTAGTGGGTGGAACGAAAGTACCTGTACTGACAGCCGTCTTCAAATCTGTTCACACATTCCGTCCAAGCTGAAAGCAAACAGACAAACCACAGTATTTTATGATAGTCGATATATGATTTCAGTGTGAATTCAAAGGCTACACTTCTGATAAATCCATCAGTGGTCTGTTCTGCCTGCGATCTACACTGGTGGTTCACTGCTGTGCGATGTGTGTCGTCTCCCAGAACAAAGGATTGAAATTAGAGCCATTTATATATATATATATATATATATATATATATATATATATATATATATTATACATAATTAGATATCTCATTCAAATTGATCAGTGTTGCTCAGGACACTGTTTATTTTCAGTTCACATAAAAACGTGCGCTCAAAGTGAGCAGCTCTTTTAATTTCTTTACAATAATGAGATTACATTCAAATGCACGGTTTCAGTAAGTGTGAATCTCTTCCACGCCAGTTTTGTGACCATAGGGACCCAATTTTCTTAATTCAGTCAAGCCCCGCTGTTCTATGTTGAGCAATCCATCTGAAAATGTGTGAGAAAACAGTCTTATATGTCAAGCTCAGCGGTGGGGAGAGGATCTACCTGACAACAAATTAATGAAAATGTCACTGACTTATACCTCCATCTCTTCGCTTCAGAAACGCTCCACTGTGCATATTAACATACAGTCAATCTTCTCCCCAACCGCCCTCATTCACGTCTTCTACAGTAACCTGCCGTCATTCTTCTTTCCCCTTCCTCTAATCTCCTGCATGCATGTCCGCACCCAATGTTTGAACCCTGCACACTTGTTTGATTAAAAGTAGAACAGGGCCTGCACAAGGCTTTGAATGATCTTTTACTTTATCTTGACATAACAGAGCTATGGCCCTGTGAAGCCAGGGACGGGGGGTTAATGGGAGCCATGACAGCCAAAGCCATTCCATCAGCAGTGGTAGTCTGCCGAAAAGGTCAACCTCCAGTCCATTCAGCCAACCAAACTGAAATGTCAGAGTTGGCGAGGGGGAAAGTAAGGAAAGGCCTTTTTGTTGGAAGTGAGATGGATGTTTATTTCATATCTGTGCTGAGTTTAAGTCAAAGTATTGTCGATAATTATGATAATTTGCACACAATCATACAAATGGACACAAGTGGTAATGTGGAGGCGCCATGGTGAAGCCATGGACGTAAACCTTTTCTGTTCGAAGAGGGAAATTGAAAGGAAATGCCACTTAACTGGATGTGCATTCATGCTGGAGGCAACACGATTAATAGTCAACGGACAACCATTCATTTTCTCTGTTGCCTTGAAAGGCCAGTGTGAGAAGTTTAGAAGTTGACAGCTTTTGTAGCCTTTAACAGATTATGCAGTCCATAAAATGGCGGCACCGTGTTGGTTGAGGGAGCTCTACAAACACTCATCAAACATATAAGCTGAACACTTTCTTTGGTCTTACTCTTCGGAGGTTGAAGTAAAAGATTCAAGACCGCGTGAAAATCTGTGTTGGTGAGCATTTCGTCTTTGACACCCGACAGCTGTGGCATATCGGGATTCTGTTGGTCTTACTGAATTTCAACATGTATAAAGGGAAGTGTTGCATCATAATCCTGTGGTGAATATATTAGACTGTAGTGTAGCCAACGAAACCAATTTGTATTGCGGGGAAGATTCAAAACTTTCTTATTCTGAGGGGGAAAAAAAATGGTGTTTAATTTCTCCTTCCTGCTGCATACGTGTCTCCCCATCCCTCCCTCCATCAGATCTTTCCCTGGTCACTCAAACCATGCCACTGTCCATTTCCTACATTTGCTGGGTCATGAAAATTTCATCCCCATGTATCCATTGTTAGCTCAAGAACACATTCGGGTGGAAGACCCAGGGGACGTCAGCTACTGCCACTGTGATTGCCTGAAACACAGACGGACGGACAAGTCGACGAATAGATGCATTGCTATCTCGGATATCTAACCTTTAGCGTCACATCTGTCTGGGGACACTGCTGGCAAGAAAGCCTGCAACCCAAACCGCCTGGAGCAGCTGCAGATCCACTGAGAACAGTCTGGTGGCCTGCAGCATCGGAGAAATACGACCCTTTGATCTTTAACAATGTCTTTAATGGCATTTGTCTAAAAACACCTCTGTCTCTGCGGATAATGGATTTACCAATAGCCCACTTTACAGTACAGGCAGCTATGGATCTGCCTCTTAGGGAGTGATTTCTGTGGCAATCAGAACATTTAATCAGAGTTCAAGAAGCCGCAGAGACTGTCCTCTGATTCCGTTAATTGCTTTCAACTTGCAGTTCTCTCCCCTCAATGGAAATTTCCAATTGAAAACCATTTCATTTGATTTTATTTATTTTTTTCCCACTCCCTCAGTTCTCGTTCTGTAGAGCAGCGAGCCATTCTGCTCAGCACAGCAGCTAAATTGCAAGCATTAATCATTTCAGAGTCATTATCAGCATTTTAAAGGTGAAAATCCAAACAAATTGTTTTTCATTTGGCCTGAGCTTAATAGGACTGTTTTCTTGTAATTTGCAGCCTTGGAGCATTTAACACAAACAATTAAGTGTAAATTGGTAAGTCTGCTTATCTGTTTCCCAGTCTACATAATATTAAATCTTTAATGAAGAATCACCACGAATCGTGGAGGTGTACCATCTTAGTAATGGGCGAGATGTCAGTTGATTTATTGTGATAAATTAGATAACAGATTGATAAATACTCTGGGTAATAGTTTGCTAAATACTTATCCAATGTCCAAAGGTTATTCATTGTATTGTGAATGCAGCGCTCCAAAAAAAAACATAATTTACACATCTTCCTTTCACTTTGTGAACACTACATATTATTTCATCATTTGAGAAGACATCACACACATGAGTAACAATCGAGGGATAACAATGTAAACAGTGTCCCAATCTCATGTAGAGTGTCCGTTTACCTAAATCTTTTTTTTTTTTACTTGCCCATGGTGGTATTTTGTCATGCAGATAGTTTATTTTGTTTTTACAGAATTAAAAGATATCTGTGACAACAGAGGTCACCAGAAACTTTGGATGTGGTGTCCACATGTGAGGGAATACTTCACATCACTTTTAAATTAATGTCAACATGCAGATGTTTGTTCAGTAACTGCAGCTGACAGGTATTTAATCATGAACATCATTAGAAAAGCTACAGTTATATCTTCTATATGTACTATACAACAGACTGGAAGATATTAAAGTGTGTTGTATGCTTCATAGGAAATCAGAATAAACGTCACAAACATCTGCGGATGCAACATTTTTTTTTTTTTTTTTTTTTATTTATAGCCAAGTGATAATTGTTTTTTAATTAATCATTGTTCAATAAAATGTCAAACAAAAGTGAATAACAATTACCACAACCCAACGTGATGTCTTCGTATTTAATTTACCAGGAAATGGACCAGAAAAGCACCAAAAGAAGCAAATTATCTTATTTTTAAAAAGCTGAGGGAATTGAAAGTTCTGCTGTTTTTGCTTGATTCTGACAAATAATAAATTATCTAATGCCTTTATACAAATTGAATCCAACAAGGTTTATTTAGCATGTGAGGTATTTTACAAACTATGTTTCCCGATCTAAACACCTTTGCTGCTTCAAACACATTCACAACACACAGTAATCATCATCATCTAAAAACAGGTAAACTGTACGATCGTGTGTTTGATCCGCTCAGAGATAGAGAGCTCTCCACTCTGCAACATGAATGAATCTGTTGATTGAGCTCTCCTTGCCTGACAGGAAAGCTATGCTCTGTGCTTTCCTGTAAGTTAACAGTCATTAACTGTCACTTAATTTCTCTCTGCATTCAAATGAGCGGTGGCAGCTGTGTGTAGATGTCCCCGCCACCTGTTTGGTTGTGCCTATCAGCAGTTTGTAAGCAGTAGTTGTAGAAGAACCCGGTGACTGTGACGCCCAAAACATGAGGGACACAGTTGGCTACCTCCTGTGTCTACACTCTGTGACCACTCACCAAATGGCATGGTGCTGAGCGGAGGAGATACGGTGTGTGTACGAGTGTGTATGTGTGAGTGTTTGCGTACATATGTGTGACATGGCACACAGAACTGAATAGATTGTGCGTGACCGCCGGCGCCTCCGGAGCAAAACTGACAGATTAAAAATGAGTGGACCACTGCCACTAATGCACAAACGCACATATATATATACACACACAGTCGTATATATATATATATATGTATATGTATATATACATATATATATATATATATATATATATATATATAAGACGGTGTATATGCATACTCCATATATGCCATGTTGTCAGGCCGAGGACGTGTTCTTAAACCCTAATCCTGTCTTGTACTTGTCTTCTCCCCTGTTTGCGTGTAAAATTGCAATGTCAGAAACAGCCCAATCATGTTCTGGATGAAACCTAATAAGACAGATTTGGTCACTCTGCTGCCAAATCAGCCTGATGGCAAATCAAGAGGAGAGAGAGAGAGGAAGGAAGAGAGCTGAGGGAGAAACAGGCCTGTCTGATGTACATGTCTGCTAACAAGAGGCAGCAAAAAAACATGGCAGCCTATAACTTTCTGACTGAAGCTAATGTGACTGTTTTGTGTGTATGAAAGCATGTGTTAAGACTTTTTTAAGTGTCTGTATGAGTGTGTGTGTGTGTGTGTGTGTGTTCACAGAGACATATAGCTGGATTTGTTGTCCCAGCAACCAAGAGAGCCACTGGGAAGGGAAGCTTATTTCTCTCATTTTTCATGACTCCATTGATCTCATGAGCAGTTCAAGTCAATTTCTTCTCGAACTAACCTTATTTACAAATTCACGACCACCCCTTTTTTCAGAAATGCAACGAAATGATGATGAAAAAGTGACATTAAAAAATATTTTACCGTTACACATTTTCTTCTCTCTCCACCTCTCATTCCTTCACCTTCCACTCTATTATCCTGGACAAAGAGGATATTCAACGAGGCACCTTTTTTTTTTCTCGCTGTGCTGTGACCTTCTGTTGTACTGTGCTTTAGAGAGGAGGAAAAGCTGAATATCTGCAGTGTTCATGTACTGTCAGGAAAATTGCCCTTCAAATTAAAATTTAAAAAAACAAACAGTAAAAGCTTAAATTGTTAAATTGTAAAAACCTTAATGAGGACTGACATAGCTTCCAGAGGACAGCAGCAACAGAGTGCTTAAAGGATTTTAACATCAGTGTGTCAAGCTTGAACAAACCAGCTGTGTAGAAAGCTTTGTTATACTACAGATGAGCGCGGACAACATTATCTGTATCAATTTAACAATCTGTGTCTATTTCCGTACATGGAATGATTGGGGCTTAAGCCTCAAATTGATATAGGTTGATAGGAAGTTGCAATATTTATCCAAAATCTATTCACAGAACAGCCATAGAATCAAGATTCAGCTTTACATTTTACATTTAAGGCTTTTAGCAAACGCTTTTTGTCTAAAGCGACTTACAGTAATTCACACATTCGTACACTGATGTTGGTGGCTGCCATGCAAGGTGCCGACCAGCACATCAGGAGCAGTTTGGGGTTCAGAGACCAATGATTTAGACTTGACTTACAAGAGTAAGAGAACGGTTTACATTTTGTTTAGTATGAACTTAAATGAATAAAGCCAAAAAGGGTTTTCCTTCATCCCCAGTACAATCTTGACACATTGTACGCAGATGACACTCTCACTTATCTGAGCCGGATACTCATCACAGCCGAATATCTGTCAACCCTAGTAACTAAAGGCAGGAACACACCGGCCCAACTGTTGGATGTCTGAAGCGTTTGGGGAGACTCGGACGAGGTCGGGAACATATCTCTTTGGTGTGTTCAGCTGCGTCGGAAGCTTTTGGAGCTGCCCGGACGTTGTCGGCTTCGATTCAGCATGCAGAGTCTGAGGAGGTGGGCTGTCGGTCGTCTGAGCCATTGGATTCTCTGATTGGCGGTGTGCTAGCGAATCAGCGCGGTGTGTGGGAGGGGCGGAAGTGATGGTGGTGAAGTCTTCGTATCATTACGAGCCCGAGAGCACACAACGCGAGTGTCAGCCTAACCACAGTCGTCTTTAACGTATGCCAAGTATTTAGTCCACAAACGTCTTCTCGGGTCGGACGAATACTGAATCAATACTGTGTGCGCTTTGTTTTTCTATGCACTCTGTTCCACACTTCGTTCCATCATTTCCTGTTTTCGTGTTTTAGATTACTGGTAAGTGACTAGCGCCACCCGCTGTTAAGGAGGCTTATTGCATCTTGCGCAGGCGCAGAACATACACGCTACAGTGGAGTAGGCAGCATGTCGAATGTGTGTGTTCAATGCAACTTTTCTGCCGAACGGGTCAGACGCGAGGCAACAGAGTGGTCGGAGAGTGGTTGGATAAGGCAGTTGGACGTCTGGGCGGTGTGTAGGGGCCTTAACTTGATGTGGATGCTAAAATGTAGTTCTTCACTGTCTTTAAAGAGTTCTTCTTCGACCACTGTCACAGCAACTTTGATGCCTTACAGGGCTGAACCCATGTTTTACATGTAAGAATCACATTGTGGCATTTAACATACCCGTCTAGGAGATGTGGCTGGTGGAAGTGGCACATTGCTAGACTGAAGAAGAACAAACGGCTTTAGCTGATGTTGCTTGCACTCAGCAGAGATTTGTGTTGCACTGCTCTGACTACACTTCTATTCTTTTAATTACAAGTGGGTTTCTAGACAACATTAGGTTTGTGAAACTTTGTAGCACATCATATTGTTATCCTGTGTTGTTATGAATTCACAGAGAATGCGTGATAACTTCAGAAACTGCAACAGAACCAAAGTTGAATCTAGATTTTAGACAATACAGATTGTGACTTTGTAAAGCCACTAAGATTTGGTTATTTTAAGTATTACAGTTATTAAATGTAGTTACACTGGTCCCCAGTCCAACACAGTATAAAAGGTGATTCAGACCAAATAAACATAAACGTAAATAAATGTTTAGGCAGTACATTGAAAGGAAGGACTTCCTTAATCAAAAGAACTTAATTCATTGAATCAAATGATTTTGCTCGCCTGAGGATCAATGACCTTTGAGAGCCTAAATGAAGTCGCTGCACAGTTTGGCTGCAGGGTAACGCCTCTCTGAACTTAGTTTCACACCCTCACAGTTCGTCCCCACCACCACCAATGATATGCGAACACACAGAGTTTCACCAAAAACCTCTGCAGCAGGCTGTGGGAACGACGTGAAAATCTGCTGTACAGTTCGAATCTCTGAGAAATGTCACAGCTAATGGAGACGGACCAGCAGCGGAGGGGAAATTAAAAGCAGTAATTGAAAGGTACTCGAATGGCCAACATGCTGTACTGTGTCCCCGGGGGCTTTTAGACTCTCACAGAGCAGGAGACAGATGACTTTGAAGGTAAGCATGGATCCATCCACTTCCAGCAGGGCTAAATCACTGTGTCCTGTCAGTTTGACGACACCACACGGTGGGCTCATAATGTGTCCCATATGGCTGCTCTGTGGTGGAGATGCACGCTGTACTTACAGAAACCAACTCCGCGCTTTACGTTTTCATCATCTTTACAATGCATATGCTCATATTTAAGTATTTTACAGATATCATGTATTTCATTATTTAACACATATATTCTAATGAATCAATTTTCTTCCTAGTTTCTGTTGTGTTTTAGAGTCAATACTAGAGATGAACTGCTTTTATTTATCTTAGTCGAATCAACATTATGTATCCATTTATCCATGCATCTGTCATTGCACATAACCTTTACATATCTGCAGCTTCAAACCTCAACTGGAAGACCTTTGATTTGATCTTATATCACTTAAGACTTGCTCATAGCTCATAACAAGCTCAGAGTCTGGACCAATTCTGATGTAAAGAATGTAGCAAGACATTCTTTCTTTGTTTGTCTTGTCTTCAGTTGACCTGGCCACTACAAAACAGCCCAGTCCAGTCTTTGAACTTTTGGGGTGGCATTAAACCCAACGCACTTGTTGCACATTGTCTGATATGTGATGAAAAAAAAACAAAAAAAAACATTCTTCTTCTCAGTCACACATTTACGATGGAAGTTTGACGCAAGCTGTCTTGTGTTACAACTGTATTAGCGGATGTTATGGAGGGTATTTTTATGTTTCTATGCTGGTTTAGAAAGAAAACAAATTTCAAAAGGGAACATTAATAAACCAGTGTCTCTTGGCCTGTGCAGAGATGTTAAGAGCTTTTAGTTGCTGCTTTTTCCTACTCCCCACTACCTCCCCCCCCTCAGCTCCTTGGCAGTGAAACTCCACTAAACACATCATGGATGAAGGGTGTAATTTGCCAACACCTGAAGCACACCTTCCAAGCACATTAGTCCTATTACACAAACAGAAGTAGTAGTCAAAGCAGAGAGCGGCAGATTTGTTGACCCGGGGAGAAGATGTGATGAAACCGGCGCTTTCTGTTTGAG